>NC_143585.1:28194330-28380619 GCF_048544385.1 Mastigoproctus giganteus | reverse complement strand
ATGTTGTTGATAAGTTCTTGCGGTAACATCGTCCATTTCTCTGTCAGCGCCATCTTCATCTGGTGAACATTTTCTGGTGGGTGTGGACGTGCCGCTAGGCGTCTCCCCAGAGCGTCCCATATGTGTTCGATGGGATTTAGATCATTGGGAACGGGCAGGCCAATCCATACGAACAATGTCCTCAATTTCCAAAAGCATATCAACAGCTGCAGTGCAATGGGCGTGGCGTTATCATCCATAAACACGAACTCGGGGCCAATGGCACCTCCGAACAGACGCACATGGAGGAGAATTACCTCAGTACAGTAGCGTGCATCGGTTATAGTACAGTCTTCCAGTATCTGGAACTGTGTACGTCCATCCAAGATAACACATCCCCAACCGCCATATCGATCCCTTTCAGTGATGTTTGCAGGGTGATACCGTGTGCCAACCTCTCTCCAGATTAGCTCACGTCCAGAATCGATCCTGAGACTGAATCTACTGTCATCAGTAAAGAATACCTTAAATAAAGATTTTGTGGTTGTAACGTTTAGAAATAGTGTTCGTCCTTAGGTTTTGCACATCAGTGTATAACGTGATTCAACTCATCTTAAATAGTTCATTTTGTCTTCGAAAGAATTGAGTTATGAAATATAATTAGAGGAAAAATTAAAATTTTTAATTCTGCCAAAAGGTACGATGCTTGCAATTTCAAATATCTCTACACGGGGTGGTTTTAATAGCAACTGGTGAGCAAGACCTTCAGAAAACTAGTTATTTTGTCACACAGAAGATGTATTTTACCATTAAAAGGGTATTTCCTTCTTACAAATTATAGGGTATTAAAAAACCACAGGTATAATCGTCTGGTTGGCTCTTTGTTGGCCATCTCTGATTCGTAATGCTGTCCTCTAACAGTAGATGATTAATTTAAAATACAAAGGAGGAAATCTTGTTTATCTTTGTCACTCCCATCGGGTCGTATGAAGTCTGTATTCTTTTAGATTTGCAAGTGATGATTAGAGCTTAGGTTTGCAGCCAGATGACCTTCATGATACCAATAATTTATTTAAATGACTTTAATCTCAGATGTATTGGGTGGCGTCTGATTTTAGAATCATTGAATGCTATAGTGACTTTAGGATCATTAGTGTCTAATTACAGGGTCGTTAAAATTAAAGTATCTCTATGTAGAGGGTTGGGGGGGTCGCTTCGGAAGAGCTATTATCAATTCGTAATGAATTTTGCTATTGTGTGAATTATTGTTTTTTTTTTTTCAGTCAAATACGCAGTATTTTGCGAATAGTGTTGATAAGTCTTAGTTAAATATCTCGCAGTAGGTGAGATTTTTTTTTTCATTTATTGGGAGATTTATTCGAGATCTTGTACGTTACTTATTTGGAGGCTTTGTCTATTGGGTCGGGTCACCACACCGCCATAGACAAGTCACTGAAAAGGCCGAAGTTATAACCCTTCGAACCACGTGTAAGGTTTCTGTTGATTGGGGAGGATTCCCCCAGTATGTTCCCGGGCTGGAAGAGTGCCCCAACTATTTTGCGACTTGAAACGCGCTATTTGCTGAACTTAATCATGTCTTCTTGTTTCACTCCCCCCTTATATAAACTTTGCTTGGGGTTGGACCAACTTTGTTTATACAATTCTAACAGTAAAATAAGTATCACCACTGTGTTCCCGTCACAGAAAACATTGTAAGAAAGTAGTCCCGTTCTCCTGGGGCATTTCTTCACTTGGGCGTTCCCTCCCACGAGACCTGTGGTGGTTAGCTCAAATTTTGCTGAAGGGCTGTTCAGCTCCAAATTGTGCTACAGACTTGTGATTTGTACCAAAAAACTCCATCTGGAAACCTCTTCCTAGTTGTAACGTTTAAACTCGATTTTCCAGAAACCCTAGTTTTTTCTGGAAAATGTCAAATCCTGAAATCGTGTTTCTTAAGTACTACACGCAGCAAGAACAGATTGCAGAGGCCATTGATGTAACACCTAACAACACTGATGATGGTAAGGCAGAGCAAGCATATAAAAAGCTTGTTTGTTTGTTATTTGGTTTTTAGGAGCATTAGCAACTAAGGCCATATTTCTCCGGGGATATGCGGTGGTCATTCCCTGACCTTTCCACATCCTCCGTATTTGGTGGTGACGGGCTCGAGCCCCGGTATAAATCAAGAAACGTGTGCTACGTACTGCTGCTCCTTCCCACCTGGCTACGCAGGCGCCGTATAAAAAGCACAAGATTATAGTTCCCAAGAGTGACCAGGAGAGAAGTGTGACTGAACCTAAGGATTCCAGCGACACTAGTTGTGTCCAGCCAAATTGCTTGGAGGAAGGGACCAAACAACCCGAGCCCCCCCCCCTGGATCCAACCCTGCCAGATGGAACAATTTTAGATAAAATGCTTACTCTACGTACGCAGCTTGAACAGCTAATGGCTAAACCAGTCACCAGGATAACGACAGGACTTCGTGGAGAGATAATTACTATCTGGAACAAAATGGAGACCATACTTATCAATGAACACCTTATGCTGGAGAAGGCGCAAGCCAAACTTGAAGCCTTTCTGGAAGGTCGAAAAAAATGCCATTACGCGTCCCCTTATATGCTGAAGCGCTGAGGAACCCCAAATAACAGGATGACAGTATCTAAGGGACAATAACCAAGAAAAGTGCCTCTGCTTAGAATCCCAAACATTGTCATCCTCAGACCAACGGAGAAGTACGAAGCTCATATGAGTGAAGAGATAAAGGCTGAAGTTATGACCAACCTCAGAGATGATTTTAAAACCACTAAAATCTGGGCGATCAGGAAAACTAGAAATGCAGGAATATTAATTGAAACTGAGACGAAAGCGGACATAGACATCATAATTGCAAATCCAAAAATTCCTTCCCTGGGACTCACTGTAGAATCACCGAAAAGGAAAGGTCCCTTCATATTAATATTTGATGTCGATAAAACCTCTCAGCGCAACAACTGGCCGAGGAAATCTTTCAACGGAACCTCCAAGGAATTATCCCACAAGGAGAGCAACAAAGCCTAGTTCAACCAAAATATTCTACCAAGACAAGAGCTAGTACAAACAAAAACTTGATTGTGGAATTAACGCCACCGGCCTGGCAAGTACTTAAACAGCAGTCCAGGATCTACATCGAATGGGGAAGTCATCGCTTCAGGGAACATGTGGCTGTTCCTAAGTGTTATCGCTGCTACAAATTCGGCCACGCTTCCCATACATGCACACAGGTCACCTCCACTTGCGGTTATGGACCTAATAGAGCCAGAAATAATTAAATGTTCTGTTGAAATAGCACCGGAACTCATATTCACTCTATTTAACTGTTGCCTCAAAACCGGCTTCTTCCCATCTGACTGGAGAACAGTAAACCTAAAATTGATTTTGAAGAGCCCAACGAAACCACTTGCCAATCCAGACTCCTATCAGCTTAGAACCCCAAAAGGATGTTGCACGTCAGAATTCAACGACACTATAATGAAACGAACCTCTCATCGCCAAAACAATTTGGCTTCAAACCAGGTCTCTCTACTATCGACGCCCTTCAGACGCTTACAAATGCGGCTACAAGCTCCGACAAGAAGTACTTTCTGGTCATGTCAATCGACTTCTCAGGGGCGTTCGACACCATATGGTGGCCGAGTGTTCTTGCCAGACTGAGACAAAGCATGCGTGCCAATCAACCTGTATAAAACATACTTATCGAAATACATACTCCCATCAAAACATACTTATCGAACAGGAAAATAGAAGTAAATGCTTCCTACATAAAGCTCACCAGACCGGTCTTTAGGGGGGTGCTCCCAGGGCTCCGTTCTGGGGCCACTCCTTTGGAACCTCATCCTAGACGAATTCCTGGCGCTGGACCTGAGAGAAATGAGATCCCAGGACTTTGCAGACTATCTTATTCTTACTGTGGCGGCGAACTCTCGAGTCCAGCTGAAGATAATGGCAAGTAGGGCACTCGACTTGTTGCAAACTTGGGCTGCTGCCCATTTCCTCAGGATCTCACCCAAGAAGACTTCATCAATACTGCTCAAAGGAACCCTTGATCCCCGTAGGCCACCACAGATTAAAATTGAAGGTAAAACTATTAAATTGTCCACACAAATTAAATACCTGGGGGTTATTTTGGACTCCCATCTCTCTTTCCGACCACATCTAATGTACATCAGAGACAAGATTCGGAAATACTCGGCGATGGTCGCTAGTCTCCAGAAGGGACTAGGGTCTCAATAGACGAACCCTGTCACTTTACTATAACGCCACCCTTATTCCAATTATAACTTATTTTTTATTTATTTGATATATATATATATTTTTTTTTTAATATTTTTTTTTTAAGGTCCTGAAAGGTTTAAGGTTTAGCCACTGAAATCTCAGCAAACTAGGTGGCAGGACCTGCCAGAGTAAATAATATCTAAACTACTGGGTACCTGGTCTACCTCCACAGGGCAGAGTGTGGACAACGTTGGATCCCATTACGGGCCCAGCGGATAAATGACGAGAGGAACAACGGTACACAACACTACACATATACAAAATCCATACAATTTTAAACCTCTGGCATTGACAGTGTTCTGTTTCACACCCATAATGTATACTACGCGGAGATGGGGGAACCCCTGGTGCCATTTGACACTAAACACACTCTACACTCTATAACTTACGCCTCTGCAGTTTGGTTCCACAAAGCCACCACTGTAGCCAACAAACGCCTTCTGGACACAATCCAAAGAATCATTCTGTTTACCGTCACCCGCGCCTGCCACACGGTAAGCACCCACGCTCTACAGGTCCTGGCTGGGGCTCTCCCGCTCGACCTCGAAATAATCAGAACTGGCATGTTGTACCACCTATCTAAAAGATCCGCACGTACCCTCGTGGACTTCACACTTGATCCGGACAACGACCGAAAAATGGAAAAAGCAAGACTCCAAAGACACCTGCGGCAGGCATGGCAGACCAGATGGACGGCCTCGACGAAGCGGGACGTCACTAAAAAATTCCCAACTGCTGACAGGTTTTACTCCAGCTTCCCGACCTAGTTCCACCCAGGACTCAACGCGACGTTCCTCCTCACAGGCCATGGTGCATTTTATGCCAAACTCACCTACTTTGGGATCACTCAGGACCCTCTATGTATCTGTGGAGAAGTGGAGAGTTGACATCATCTAATGTTTGACTGCGAACTCTACGAAGACATCAGATGCATTCTCGTCGCAAAAATAACATACCTGCCACGAAACATGGAATCGCACCTACGGGACGCGGCGGATGAATATAAAGCCTTTACGAAGTTTGCGCAACCACTATTTGCGCGAAGAAAAGCCCTCGTAGCGGCAAACTCGTAACTCTCGGTTTACTTGACTGACCAAAGAGGACTCAACACTGGATTACTCCGACTCCGAACGTTACACTGCCCAATGTAGGGGTAACACAACGGCCTAGACGACTCAGCAATGACACAAGAATGGACTTCATGGACGGGACAACGTTCCCATGTATGACCAAAAACCAACCTGATAACTCTTGGATGGGACCGCACTGTCTCAGGAACTGCAACCGGACTGGACCTACTTGATTTGACTATGACTTCTGCAGTTTTGCTGCCAGCGCCTTTCTGGCGATCTGTACAGACTCACTTGCTTGGTACTTTTATTCCTTCCCATAGTCAGGAGGGGAGGTGATGCACCTCTGTCTCTTCCCCTTCTGGCTGCCCCCTTCTTCCTCTGGTGGGGCATGCCCCTAGCGGGGCATGTCCCCACTGATCTGTCTGGGGTCGCCTTCTCTATAGTCCTCATATTTCTGTCTGGCTACCCCCCGCAGTCTTCAGTTCCCCCCACTCTAACTAAAACGACAGCGTACGCCCTCTGAATTAACAGCAATTTGCTAGCATTAAAATTCAAACCTCACTCTTATTAAACCATTTGAGCTTAATAAAACTTCAGTGCTTATCCCTTTTTTTTTATTGCAATAGGCCCTTGGCTCTGAAATCTTCGGAAACTAGGTGGCAGGGCCTGCCAGAGTACGAAATATAATCTACTGGGTACCTGACCTGCCTCCTCGCGGCAAAGTGTGGGCAACGGTGGGTCCCATTAGGGGTCCAACGACTAAATGGTCAGAAGATACAACGCACCACGACATTACACTACAGAACAATACCCATATACATTTTAAATCTCTGGTCTTTACAGAGTACAGTGTTTCACGAACAATGCATGCAATGCGGAGATGGAGGGAAATCCCTGGTGCTGTTAGACCCTAAAATACTTCACACTTTATGTAGAAGGCTCTGGAGCGAGTTCTAAGGCTCGTAGTGAAGAGATTTGGACAACAGGTATAATAAAGAATGCGCTCGCCATTTATTGGAAAAAAAAGATTAGTTACAAAATTTGTCACTATGTGGCGCTGTGGCAATACAAATCACTTAAACAGCGCTACAATTGTTAGATGTATCCTCCATTTTGGTCAACAACAGTTTCCATTCGAAGAACAGCATTTTTTACAGCAGAACATAACATGTCAACTGGAATAGCCAGCACACGACGTCTAATGCTGTTTTTCAGATCTCCCAAAGTTGGACATCCTTCTCGATATACCTAGTTCTTCAAAAAACCCTACAACCAGAAGTCGCACGTGGTGGCCAAGATCTGGTGATCGGGGTGGCCAAGATGTTTCGAAACAACAGCTGATGACCCGTTCGCCTGTAAAGTGTTGCCTTAGCAATCTTTGGACACAGCGGTGGATGTGGGGTGGCACACCATCTTGCATGAATGTGATATCCTGAAGGCACCCACGTTGTTGCAGCTCTGATTTTGCGAAATTTGCCAACATTTCAAAATATCGCTGTCCAGTGACGGAACAGGTGCGGGGTCCAGTTGGTGTTACCTCTTCAAAAAAAATATGGCCCAATCATGAATGTGCTCGTAAATCCACACCACACTGTCACTTTTGGAGAATGCAACAGGACCTCTTGGATAACTCGAGGTGTTTCTGTTGCCCAAATGCGATAGTTGTGCGTATTCACTTGTCCATTTAAGCAGTAGTGGGCTTCATCACTCCAAAGGATGTTCCATGGCCAAGTGATATCCACTGTCATTTGCGCCAGAAACTGAAGTGCGTATGTGAAACGAATATCTGCATCACCATGCTTTAGCTGCTGTAGCATGTGCATCTTGTAAGGATGGTACCGCAACACCCAACGCATTACTAGCCTTAGTGGAATACGGCATGTCCACTTCACGAGAAACAGCTGGCACACTTGCGCTAACACTTGAAGATTGACTTGATAAATCCACGACAGCCATAGCCACATTTTGAACACTCTCTACCTCGTTGAACACCAAGATGTCTTGTCGCTTCAAATTTCGCAAACATTTTGGGGACAGCACAAACAGTCATAGGTCCACGTGGGCCTGATAGTACAGCTTCACTAATAGCGCCTTTTACTGCAGCACTGTTGGCATTGCTGCATCAATCCTTGCTGTAACAATCCAATTCCACTTTCAACCAGACTCTCAACCTCAACCACCATGAGAAGCAATCTATTCCAATGATCAACAGCATCCTGATCTGTGATGAAAGAAAAATTGTATGTGTGTGTGTGTGTGTGTGTGTGTGTGTGTGCACACTAAAATGTCTTTCACGGTTATAAATGATTCTAGAATTAGGGGCCATAATTTCAAGTTACGTGGGGGGGAGATGTTTAGCCTGATTTCAGGAAGTTTTATTTTAGCCAGCGAGTTATAAATTACTGGAATAAGTTATCTAATGGGTGGTAGAGGCTGACAGTTTGGGGAAATTCAAAGGTCATCTGGATAATTACCTATGGGAGGAGAGAAACGCATAGGTTGTCTTTCCTTTTTCTCTTATTAATTATTTTATTTTATTATTTTTAATTTTCTTATTATTATTATTTTATTTTTATTCTTATTTTGCTATTTTATTCTATTTATTTATTTATTTTTTGCTGGTGCAGCATAAGCCATTCCTTGCACCATGTGCCCATTGCTAATACTAAGTTGCTTCGATTAAATAGTAAGAAAAAAGGATTGTTTCTGAATGTGTGTAAAACTAAAATTATGTGATTGGTGAAGGTTAATGAGCAAGATATCGAAGAAGTTGATGAATTTGATTACTTAAGTCAAGAATAAATAAAAATAGTGATTGCTCAAACGATGTAAAGAGACGACATGCAATTGCTAAAACGAAGATATTTATGTACAGTATTTCCTTTATCTGAAATTATAAAATCGTTATTGTGAAGTTGTAAAGCTACTTTCTAATTACTATGATTAAAATTCCAGAAACGCACGGTCCTCCGAAGCATTGAGTCGTTTTACTAAAACCGGTCCTGGTACAAAATAACAAATTTTCGGTTCAGCTGATGACTATCATCACTAGTTAATTTGCTCAATTTTTTGTCTTTGATTTGATTCAAAGAGGACATGCAATGTCGAAAATTCTGTTTAAATTAAACGTCTTGTAGGTTGTATTTTGTCACCTCATCTTTTTAATCTTTATGCCGAAGATATCATGCGTGAAGCTTTGGAAGATTTGGAGACTGGCATCAAAATTGGAGGACTGAAGATAAGCAATCTTCGTTATGCAGACGATACTGTGCTAATTTGTAATTCTAAGGATCATCTTAAAGAAACTCTGAGGAGAGTATGTGAAGCAATTGGTGATAATCTTGATTCCAGTAAGATTAAGGTTAATGGGCAAGATATCGAAGAAGTTGATGAATTTGATTCCTTAGGTCAAGAATAAATAATTATTTGTTTATTGATCTGATAAAATTATGGAGAGATCATGATCTGCCCCTAAAGACGAAACTGCGAATCATTGATTCGTTAATGTTTCCAGTAGCCACTTATGGATGTGAAGGATGGAATCTGAAAAGAGTTGACAGGAAGAAAATTGGTGTCACAGGACAACACTTCGTATATCTTACTTGGATCGAAAAACAAATGAGTGGGTATTGAACAAAATTGGCAGGCCTAAAATTCTTCTTCATAGCATCAACAAAAGAAAACTCAATGTTTTGGGTAAGAAGAGAAAACCTTCTGTTGAAGAATATAATGGAAGGAAAAACCGAGGGGAAGGGTGCAGAGGGAGACCTGCAACTAGGTGGAAGGATGGGATCAGTGAACTTCTGGGCATGACACTTTGCAATGCTGCTCGTATAGCAATTATAAGTGGTCTTGTTGAAGCAACTAATTGAATTCAGTATATTTTGCGGAAATGATTTCTTGCAGAGCAGTATAACCTTCTTTTTCTTCCAGTCACATAGCTCTCTGAGGAGCTGTGTGGCCACCAACAAATTCCTCCAACTGCATCGATATTTGATCGATGCAGTTGGAGGAATTTGTTGGTGGCCACACAGCTCCTCAGAGAGCTATGTGACTGGAAGAAAAAGAAGGTTATACTGCTCTGCAAGAAATCATTTCCGCAAAATATACTGAATTCAATTAGTTGCTTCAACAAGACCACTTATAATTGGAACATTGCCAGAAAAAGCAAAAATTATTATTATTATTATTATTATCTGTTTATTTCCATAAGGAAACCACCCCGGGACGGCAAAGTGCCAGGAGGGTGCTAAGTACATAGTGCCAGGAGGGTGCTAAGTACATATCAGGGTACGAGATACTACGTGCAGTGGGTTACATATACTGAACACGTAGTCTCGTCCCGAAATATTATATACACATTTTATGTTTAATACATACAGTATTTACACATTTATGATTGTGTACAAACATTATACAGCTCATATATTTACAATTCATTAATAATTCCACATATAACTTACATATTAACATAACTGTTACAGAAGGTATATTTTTACAGTCAACAGATTATTATTGTAAAAAAAAAATGTTGATGGTGGTATCAAATTGCCTTATTGAAATTAGTCAGTATCATTAAACAGTCTTTCATTTTGCTAAATATTAAAATATAATAATAATATAATAAAATTCGCTTGTGTCTGCGAACGCGCATTTGTACTGATATGTCCAAGTCGCTGATGAGCCAAAAAAACTCAACTCTGCCCAAGAGGCGTCTTTAAGAATTTATGTCAGCACTTATTTCTATCTCAATAGGGAACTAATGCTTACTTGAAGTAATGCAATGTCAACTGGACGTTCACTTTATTTTAGGGATTAAAATAATACTAAGATTTTGAATAGAAAAACAAAAATGAAGTTCATTCTGTATTCCCTCAGGTATTGCAATATTCTCAATATTCCGTGAAAATGAAGAGAGATTGCATCTTACCACAACAGAGAGGGCTTTTTTATTTATCCAAAATAAACAAATAAAATAATGTTTGATGTTTAAATAAAAGTACACTTTTACCTAAGTGGTCGGTAATAATTCTAAATAAAGAGTTAAGAATTAAGGAGTTAAAAAATAAAAAACTGCATTGCAGTGTGAGCCGGACGTGACTCGAACACGCAACCTTCTGATCTGGAGTCAGACGCGCTACCATTGCGCCACCGGCCCTCTGTTAATAATGCTATCTTTAAATCTTATTTATGAACAATATTGGTTTTTATTTAGTATTTAAAATTGTTTTTCATAGATATAACGTGTTGTATAACAACGTATTTTCATTTTAGCTTTGCATTCCTATGATTTACATTATAATTTGAAATATGATATTCCTAAAGAAACATAATATACGCTCTATAAATTAAAATGTCAACTAAAGCTTGGATTCATAGAACGTTGTGTGGCGCCATCTATGACTAAAAGTTTATAATATTAAATTCGGTAATTTCACTCCTGTTTTTATTTGTAATCGGTTTGTTAAGAGATCTCGTCAAGATATTTTTTTAGTAAGAACAATGTTTTTATTTAAGTGAATTATTGGCTAAATCAATTTACGAAATTTTCAAAAATATTTACATGGAGAGGGGGAATATTATAATAATAATAATAATTATTATTATTATTACAGCCTGAGGCTTATGCTGAACCAGCCAAAAAAAAATTTCCCGAGTTACCCAAAGAAAGAGAGAGTCAAAAGTAGAAGGGAATCACCGAGAAGAATGATGATATCCAGCTCAGGACCCTGGGTGTGCCAAGCCCATACTCACCAGAAAAGAAAAACTACTTATTACTGGTAACAAACATCTTAAGAAACAGTATTTTCACATTTAAATGAATATTTTAATACTTCTTTGAAAAAATGTGTACGTACAATTTCAACTTAAAATCGCAGAAGATATTCATATTAATTTATGGTGGCGTATATTGCACAATCTGCCAAAAGGCATGATGGGATTTTAAAACTTAAATAAATAAAAATCACAATTAAGTAGCTAAATATTCTTTATTGTCAATTTGAAAATTGAAAACTTGCCACAATACATCTGTTAGTTTTTGGATGTCAGGGACGAATTTATAAATTTGTGCACCCTATGAAAAATATTCATACACGGACAGGCCTAATAAAATAATTTTTAAATAATGTAAAAATAAAATAACACTGCGAGTTTTTTTTTTTTGTTTTTTAAATTAAAAAATGGCATAATATACTGTAGCATTCGAACTCTAAGAAACATTTATTTAATTTCTGAGGAAGGTAGGGAGAATATTGTTGTTGTTGACAGCAGCAGGCTTTTAAAAGATAGGAGGTAAGCAGTTTCCTTCCTAGTGGGTAAATTCAAATTGTTATATTAAGGTCACCAGTAATTTCTTACATAAACCTGTATTTGTGACTTCCTAGTGGGTAATCCATCTACCAGACATAAATCTTTTAAATGACTTCCGTGGACAGCCATATATTGATACAATTGCAGTTTGGTGCAGTTTTGATGCTCAAAACTGCACTGTCCATCGTATGCTTTCCTTTAAGTTGTTCCATGGTGGTGGAGAAGCAAATGCAAGCCAAGATCAGCTCAACAGGATTCCTGTTTATACTCTTGAGTGGCTGTAATTGTTAACAAATTCGTTGTTACGGTAACCACATATCGAGATCACTAAACGGCCAGAGGAGCACACGAAATGCTTGGACATGATCCTCGAACCATTCCTGTACAATGCTGACCTTGTGACACGGGGCATTGTCTTGTTGAAAGAGCAGTGCCATCTGGATACACGGTCACCATGTGCAGGGTAAAACATAGTCCGAAACAATGCCGAAGTGTGCATGTGCATGCTGTCTATGATGGCTCCCAGACCAAGGTCCATCTCTATCTAATGTCACTGTGATAGTATACAGAATATCTGTAAAACGAGCCAGACGTGTAGTGTAAATGTATGTTTGTGTAGTGTTAATATGTGTACTGTTGTGTATGTTGTTTGTGAGGCCTCTTTGCCACCAGAAAGCAGCCATCACCTGGACAACTGCTTCCCAGCTCTCGTTCTACGGCAAATGGAGCTGACCCTATGTCATTGTCTATCCGCATCCACTGGTGGTAGTACAAAAGCAATGGATGTGCAAAAGAAACATCCACAGGAGGGAGTGCTCTACCTATGAAAGTAAAAAATAAATAAATTCTTCAAAAGTGATTTTCTTCAAAAGGGTGTTTCAAAAGTGATGATCAATAATTTAAAGTGAACTGTACAGACTACAATATGCAAAAAAAAGCCGAGTAAGTTTGTACTTTTCACCTTTAAATTATTGACCATCATTTTTGAAACACCCTGTATATTAATTGTTCTTTTTTCAAATTTTTGAGAGCGGAAGAACCATTTCGATCTAGTTGACAGATTCATTCATATCTTGAGATTGAGGGCTGATAATAAATAAAAAGAAATAATACTTTCAGTAACAAGAACACCTGTGTTATTCTGGGTACAAAATCCATTCATGACAGTTACATCTAAATCTTCATTAAAAATAGCAATATCAGACTTAGGATTATTGTTTGATGATTGAATAAGTCTAACTTTCACTGGAATGCCTGTCAATTTTAGACATTGAATTGCTTGCATGATATATATAAAAAGGATCTTGCATACAAGGAATGTCATAATGATGTTCTCACATTATTATCCTCACTTCATCCATAACTGTTTTTGATCGTTAACAATTCAATTGTAACACCTTAATTTCACACACCTCCAGTGATTTGTATCCCCAATCCTATCCAAACTACCCATACTATCCATAATTGATATTCAAATTTGAAATTTCAACTTTGCAATACTCAGGACAATTTGGGTCTCTAATCGAATGATTAGTCTCTTTTCTTTAGTTTAATATTAAAGACCAGGAGACTCTTTTCCAGTCGTCTATTGTCCAGGAACCATGCTCTGCCTGCCCACTGCAAGCAGAGATATCGATGACGGTTGGTCAATGTGGGCACATGAACAGATCGCCTACTCTGTAGACCCATCTGCAAGAGCGACTGATGGATGGTGCAATCGGAGACGCTTCTCTGTGAGCCATGGTCGTAGTCTGAGTTGGGGGATCCTGAGCAGTCTGATTTCTTGGACAGCACGTGGCAACCGCAGTTTACTTCGACTGTCAAACGATGGTAGTCTCCCCCTCTTAGCACTCTTCAGACCTTCATTACGGCCCCCTCAAATAGCCGAAATACCCGCGGTTGCTGAGATGCTGGCCTCTGCCGTCCTAGTACCAAAAATCATTCCCCGTTCAAACTCCATCAGGTCCTTCCCTTTCTCTATTACACCGGCTTCGTACTGACGACTGACAGGCACTACCCATGTCGTTACTATATATGATATGGGTTGTTGATGCCACGGCTAGGTGCTGTGGGATACTCCCACTTGTGGAGACAGGAGTGGTCATAATGTTTTGGCTTATGAATCTATGGGTGCCTCATTTGCTAATTTGGTATAGTAGCATAGATTACAAACTGGATTCCTTTGGAGGCTCAGGATTTCGTGTGACATTCAGAACTAGTCTGGGATAGTGGTTTTCAATGTGTGTTCCGCAAATCAGTTCTGCAAAGGTATCTCAGAGATTCTGCAAATGTTCAGTTAATCCTTTTTCCTTAATTTTTTTATATTTAATTTGTAGACAAGCAGAAATCTGATGCCAAAGAATAATCTTGAGCCTTCTACATACAACTACTTCCAGTAGTGGCTCTATGTGGGGGAGCTCAAACCCAACCCTGCTTTACCATCATTCTTATTTGATATGCAGATGCTGATTTATACTACAATTTTAGGCAATTGTCTATGATGACATATATATCGACCATAATATAAACGATATACACATCAAGAGACGGAAACGGTCTACTTGCCTTGATTGTATCATTTAAAGATATGAACTCTGTGCCACCTTTATTAAGTACACTATATGATAGCATGCAAACGGACTGATACGTCTTGAGAATCAGACACATAATTCGGGATATATGTCATTTATAAACACAATGAATGGAGGAGGAATCTCGTGATCTTTGAAAATGAATTTTGGGTTCCTCCTCTACAAAATAAAACAAAAAAATTATTTGGGATCCACTGCTAAATCAAACTGAAACTTTAGGCAGCCAGTCTCTGATTTCGATTTCGAGTCTGCTTGACTGCTGGGCATTCCTCCTTCCAATGATTGGATTCTGTTCCGAAGTATAAAAGGGAACTGTCTCTCATACGGAACATTCTCAACCCACATAAAAAGTTGCTTTCAATGGTTACTTCCAAATTCGGTGGAACTTGAAAGCAAGCATCCTGGTGGTGTGTATGAACAAGAGTGGCAAGTGTGATAGGAAAGCCTGAACAGCCAGTCTGCATACAAGCTGTGCCCGTAAATCTGCAATTAATACATGTGATTAGCTGACGATTTTCAGAATACTATGGGCCAGCAGGAGTGCCATCATGAGGAAAATAACAACCCAATTCAGTCAAGTAAGACAGACCACGCATCCACGCATACGATGAATCAGACTTCGCTGAACACCGAACACAACAGGAAGAAACGTTAAGAAACGAATTTCCATATAGCGATACCCGAATGCCTGAAATATTGAGCATCACAACTGGAAACTAGAAAAGGGTCCAGTTTCTAACTGCATCATGCTGATGACAGCATTAGGGTATGTTGACAGTACATAAAATCATAGACCTGTGATTCATAAACACAAGACGAGTTGCTTGTGAGGAAGTGTTATAGTCCGGGATATGATTTGTTGACAGTCCACGGGCTCCAGGATGATTCTCACAGACCAACGCCTGAACGCTAGAGCGTATTTATACATCGTTGCAGATCTGGTGCGTACCATTACGTTCGCTGCCCATAGCTCAAGTGATGATTACTTCCAGCGGGACAGTGCTAAAAATACTATCACTACTGACATCCATGAAGGAAATGCAAAGTTCCGTCCACTGTGCGTGGGCCAGTATAGCATAAGAACTTTATCAGATGTTAGTGGAGGCTATACCAAGAACTGTAAGAACCATTTGGCAGTTATGCAAAAGGGGAATTCTAGACGATGTAGGAGTAGATGGATGTGTCTAATAAAGTGGGCACTCAATATATATATATATTGCAGACAACTCATACATATTAAACGTATATAGCACTAGTTTTCAGATTAACACACGTTTACCAAAATAAAATTCTGAACATAAATGCCTAAACAATAGTCGAACAGGATTTCTGAACTTTCTAGCTCTTTTCATTTGCTACAGTACTTAAGATTCTTTAATGTGGTCCAAAAATATTTAACTTGAATCTTAAAAAGATATTAGAGAAATATTTCCACGTCATCAGATTAAATGAGATACCATAACCATACTGAAATAGTTATCATTTGAATCCTTTCAAATACCGAATGTTTTATAAGAAAAATTGCCAATAGTCCATTCTCTGAGCTCCATACGTGGCTAACTATTGCATTGAACAATACAAATGAGGAGGAATTCCAACAATTATTCTTTCTATGAAAATAGCAATCTCTCATTCCACAAACCACATTGTTGCAACGTGGCTTTCTCAATTAATTTAAAATAGAGCAGAAGCCTTCGAGGAGCTTACAGATAAACATATCTGTGTTAATTGAGAAATGCCCTAATTTACAACGCCACCATCAGTTGTAAATCCATCCGTGTGTTTCCAAAGAAGTTACCAGAAAATAATGAAATTCTACAATACCATTTGAATTGGGCACAAGTATGATTACTCTCTCTTTCGGTCTGTGAGAGGATACAAAAATGGTTTAGAAAATTTCCGATGGAAAGTGGAGAAGGATCGCTTTTCTCCGACCTTGCAAAGGATGCGATTTCTTATCTTGAAAGAGAAAGGAACTTTGCTTTCTTGGGTGTTATTGGAGAGGGGAGTTTTGGCGTAGTTCTACAAGCTTGGGATCCCAGAAGGAACTTCCCTTTAGCCATTAAGGTAGTTTTAGAGCCCGAAGAAGGAGAAATTCGATTCTGGAAATTACTCGATCATCCTAACCTTGTTCCTCTCGTCGAATCAATTGAAATTAAACACGATTTTACTATGTTTGTGATGCCCCTTCAATGTAGGCCTCTAATGGAGCACATAAAGAGGGAAGATTTTCGTCAAGATCCTGGAAGTTTCGTAAAGGTGAAAGGTTGGTTATATGAAGTTCTTAGTGGAATAGGTTACCTCCACTGTTCTGGGTTTTGTCATCTTGATCTGAAGCCCGATAACGTTTTGCTGTCTTTTGATGGAAGTGCTGTGATTGCTGATTATTCTTTCCTTATTCCTAGCTCGTCTGTGACTGCCAAACGACAAGTTGGGCTTCCCCTTATTTATCAGCCACCAGAGGTCGCTTGTCAGTACACATCTCTTCCACTTGCTGGAAACAAAATTGACCTTTGGGCATTTGGCATTGTAGCACTTGAAATTCTTACTCAGGAAGCTTTTCGCACTAATTTGCCTAAATATCTTTCTTGGCCCATTGATGTCAGAGCTGTGATGGAGAAAGTCCAGAAATCAGACTATCTTGGTGTGTTACTAAAAGATGCCCATGCAGCAGTCCAGATCACTAATGCTGACGCCACTGAATGCTGGGACTTTTTAGCTCAATTCCTAGTGGAGGAACCACATCAACGAAAAACTGCTTTTACAGCCCTCATGCATCCTTTCCTAAAAAGAGGCATGGATCGTGGAGGAAGAAGGCCTGAAACAATTGGTAAGATTATTATAAGACTGTTCAGGCGGACGAAGTTGTTTTATTTTGTTTTAAGAACAACCTCTTACTATGATATTAAAGAGATAAGTTAAAACTCTTTCGAAGCGCGTTGACCTTATTGACATTCAAGAACTAAGGAGTTTTATATTCAGTATTCTGATATGAATTACCTAGATGAATTCTTTGTCTTTCTAAAGGAAATAAGGAGGTTATCTCACCTCTAAAACGTACAAACTTGAAACTTTATGTTAATAACTTGAAAGGCCCAAAATGGCCACTGTAGCCCTTATGCCAAAACCTTTAACATCAACAACAAGAATGAAGAGCAACAATCTCACTCCATAATTTTAAGATTGGCTGTGGCACATCAGTTAGTGTTCATGTACAGAACAAGCACGTCACGCATTCAAATCCACATGATATCACAAAACATAGTAAATAATACAGATATCTAAAATTGTCTCACTTTCAGATTTTCCCTGGGAAGGAAGGAGTATATTTGAAAGAAAAGGTTTTATTATACTGTACCTCTCAATTTTGTATTTGTTGCTTATTTCTTACGTATACATTAAAAAAGTTCCAGAAATCGCACACTAGTATTTAAACTGTTTGCTCTACGGCTGTAAGGTTTCATAGAGCGTTGACATTGACCTTGGTGGGCACGCATGCCAAGGGGGAACTTACTCGACCAATTCACTCTTGTGTCATAGTTGATTGATTGCGGAATATCGCAATTTGAACAGCGTGTTAACATGAAATACAGGCATTACAGAAAGTTTATGGAGATGATGCTTTGAAGAACACAGCAGTTTACGAATGGTTTAATCTGTTTACAACCGAACAGGAAACACGGAAAGATGAACCTAGCAGTGGCACATCATGATGTCACAAAACGACGAAATTTTTATGAAAGTATTACTTCGTGCGAAATAATAGGCGAATGACTGTTGTTGAGATTGCTGATGAAGTTGGAATTTCTGTATGCTCAGTACACGCAATCCTGATGGAAGATTTAGGGATGCGTTGCGTGTGTGCAGTTTGTTTTCCACCCTTACTGTCGGACGATGAAATGGACTGCAGGAAAGCCATCGCATGGGATTTGTTCGAAAAATCTACGCAGTATCCGAGCTTCCTAAGAAAAGTGATCACTGAGGATGAGAGTCGAGTGTTCGCCTACGACCCTGACACCAAGGTGGAATCATCAGAAATGGCACACAAAAATGTCCTCACGGCCCAAGAAGTCTCGTGCAACAAAGTCATACTCATCGTATTCTAAGATGATGAAGCATGGGGCACCACGAATTTGTGACTAGGGGAGAAGCATTGCTGCTGCTTAATACGTTGAGGTTTTGATACGTTTGAGTGAGAATGTGAGGCGAAGACAACCTCAAAAATGGAAGGATGGCTGGATCTTGCACCATGACTATGTGCCCAGTCACATGACGATGGCAATTCAGCATTTCTTGGCTGCAAAAAAAGAGTCACAGTCATGTAGAACCCCCCCCCCCCTTACTCCCCGACCTTTCACCGTCTGACTTCTCGCTGTTTATAAACTGAAAATGGGGTTTCGGGGTTGTCGTCCCACTTCAACGGATGACATCAAATAAAACCCCGAAGTGGCCCTACGTGCGCTAAAATAACACGATTTTAAATATTTCAAAGCTTGGGAAGGTCGATGGAATAAATGTGTATGTGTAGAAGGAGGGTACTTTCGAGGTGATTAGGTTAGTAAGCCCAATTGTTCATTCAATAAATTTTATAGTTAAATTCCGGGAACTCTTGGAATGTACCTCGTATTTACCTTTTACCTTTCTTAAATATTCCTCTATACACCCGTTATCTTATTATTGTTTTTTCAACACTCGTTGGCAACCTTTTTGACAATACCTTTCCCTGAAAGCACTAAGATCCACAATGCAATCTGACCGTTAATAATTCTCTGCCTCTGTAATCAGAAGATCCAAAAGCTCAGATCCAAATTTTCTATATACATACGTACATTTGGCATAACTGCGAATTTCTCATAAGAAAATGCCCACACACACACACACACACACACACACACCACGGTTCTTTGTATATGTGCATGTATATACGACTAATGCCTATAATTCATATGGGATGCATTTACAGTACTCTATTATTCAATCTCTTCTAACTAAATTACCTTCTTTATTCAATCGTAATACTGAATTTAGCCAAACAATAAATTATAACAGTCTACTCTAATATTCGCTCTCAAATGCTTAGAAACATTAATCATAGATTAGCCTATTCTCTTCTATAATTATGTATATCAGTTGTTGTTGTAGGGTTTTTAGGAGCATCAGCGACTGTGCTCATATTGTCTCTAAATTGCGTATGTTCTGAGGTCGATTTTCTGCTTGCTGGATGAAACACTCGAGTTTCCGGGAGAAAAACCATGCTACTCTCTCTGAGACCGAATAACTCAGCCACATTGTGAAAAAAACGTCCATAAAAAATCCTCCCGTCATCGACAGGACTTGAACTTAGGTCTTTTCTATCCAGTGTGGGTAGAAAAGACCTGACAGCGATTCTACCAACTGTGCTACGCACGAGGGCGCATATCAGTTCTTTCATCATACTGCTCTATTAATGGAAGTTCTAAGGAGTTACGTTTTCATAACATCTTTTCCATTGAACAAAACAAAAGGAACTGGAAAGTTGCTGGAGAGGCCTTCATCCTACAGTGGATTGAAAATGGCTGATGATGATGAACATCTTTGCTTTGCATCTTGTGAGCCATCCTCTTGTCGTAAAAATAATCATTCTCTCCATCAGATCGTTGCATTATTACATTTCCATTTTCCAATTCACTATATATTAATACTGATAATATAATATTATAATATTATTAATATGATGTTCATATATATTGTATATGTAAAGTACATCTCTTGATATGTCCTCACGGGAAGAACAGTGGTTATAAACACAGTCCTCCCCACACTCGGTGGAAAAGACTTGGATTCTAATTCCTTCAATGACACGAGGAATTGAAGTCATACATCCTGGTTACAGGCAAACTTTAATATTAATTCTCTGTATTAAATATAGTTACTCAACTTTATGATAACTAAAAGAGAGTCATGCACCACATTCTATTCTGCTATCAACAAATAAAACATGATGATTCAGCACACTGTTCATGGTCCTAATGATGAACAAAAAAAACATGCATCTGCAGTTGCATGGTTTTTCTTTTAATTTTTTTAAATTGCTTTCTTTCCTAATTTTATTTTATTATTTCCATTATACAGGTTTCATTTTATCTTACGTTTATTTTTATGTTCCAAAAATGTAAAGCCAGACGATTAGCTACTAATTTTAGACTATGTAATCAATAGTACCTTCTAAATTGTCACATAACACTACTGAAAATGCCTTGCATTTGAATTAGCATTGCTACAAAAACACGACAATTTTCATCAGAAGAAATCTTCACTCTTTAATGATGTGACTACTAATTTCTTCTTTACTATTTCCAGATCTGTCTTATTATTCAAATGAATATCAAAATCAGACGACACATAGCAAAAGCAACGAACAGTTGTGTTCTGAAAGTGAACAAGATAATCGCTCTGTGAACCCCGAAGTTCTAAACAACGTCTCTAGCGATGAAAACCTTCAAGAGACAGTATCGTCCACTTTAAAATCTCCGAAGATGTCGCCTCAGCCATATTCCTATCCGAATGCACTCAGAACACCATCTCTCCAAGGATCCTCTTTTGTAGGAAGAACCCCACCCTTTGAATGTCAGTACAATATGAATGGGATGATTGCACAAGCAGATTCTTCAGATGGTCCACTGGAAACAAATTGTCCTTGCAGAAACATCAAGTGTATCAATAACAATACCGAAGTGGCCACTCGAAAGACACCTGTGTTAGATGAAATTACTACCCTTTGTGATAAGCTGCCACACAAAATTAGCACACCATCATCTTACAACAGTGGAGTTTGTCGTAAATTACACACCTCTAATACTGACGTATGTGAAGATCCAAATTTACCAGGTGCTGTCATAAACAATATCAAAATAGGGACTGCTAGTGCTACCACTCATTCGAGTGGAAATGCTTCAATGAGACCAAGTCGGTATGGTGAAAATAAACGTCGTTTTTACCAGGCTTCGAGAGATATTGGGCTACCCAGTTCAACAATCGTATACCACGACTCGGCAAAAGAATTTCGAGAAATTATGGAGTACAACGAATCTGTTGTTTCATCAGCGCGTCATTTCAGTTGTTCCCCTATAAAGATACCATCCAAGAAAGGACTGTTGGCATATTTTCAACGGAAGCCAAACACCTGTGGTAATTCCCAATCTTTCCGAAGTTTTCGTGATCCACCCTCTGCATGTGAGTATAGTACGCCAGGGTAAGTATTAATGGTACATTTTTAAAAAGAAGTTAGTCTGTTTATAAGGTTGTTCATGTGAAACATTGAAAATATCTATATTTTAATTTGTACTTTAAAAGATAAATTTCTTCATGTTCTCCTCACATACGTGCACATCTTATCTCTAGATATCAAGAAAAGAGTAAACTGTTTTGAATGCTTATGTTTATTGATGCATTAAGTGCGTATCGGTGAATTTGATGCAATTAAACACGTGATACAGGATTTTATTACTCAAATTAAAAAAAAAAAGGTAAACTGTTGCTTTGTTTTCCAAATATTGAAAATGAACCACAAAGAACTAATTGTTTCATTTTTAATGTTGGTCAGGAATTTTTGCATCTACATTTTTAAGGAAACAGTTTCAAGTGCTTAAAGTGTTTATTTTAAGCTCAACTGATAAGAATCGCTTCTCCTTGGGGTACGAATAATCACTTCCTGTCCACGTGCAATAATTTTCAATATTTTCCTCCTGCACTTCTTCCAACGACACACTTACTCAATTACAGACATAGACTGTTCAGAGTTTTTTACTAACTTCGAAAATTTCGATCTTTTTAGATAAAACATTTTTAGACCAAAAAAACACGCTGCTCAGTAATGTACTCCATCTTGCTTATAGAATATTCCCACTAGATTGCATTAACCGGCAAAAAAAAAAAAAAAAAAACAGAAAAACTTCCATATCTTGAGGGTTAAATGACACTAAACTCACCAATGAAAGCAAAACTCTCGAAACAAAAATAAATAAATAAATAGAAAAAAGCAACGAGCAGTCCTAACCAACTCTTCTTCCATTCTATTGTACGTTGCCAATAGTATCCGGATATCACTGCGTCCGTTGGTAATAATAAACAATAGCTTAACGACTTCCAAAGTCAGTCCTCATAGGATGCCATACTAGATATCAACGTGTTCCTACCATTGCGCAAGAACTGCAATCATTTACATCAATGGTGGCTAACGTAATCACGAAATGAAAATATTATGGGCAAGGGACAAAATTTCTCTTTGATGAATGGTACAGATGCCGTCAGACATTATCATATACTTCATCCAGAATTGGGTATCACGGTTGCTAGGATCACCGTCCTCCCCAAACCGGGTGTAAAAGACCTGGGTTTGAATCCCGTCGATGACGGGAAGAATATTTATGGGTCTTTTTCACAATGTGGCCGAGTTAATTGGTCTCAGGCGTGGGTAGCATGATTTTTTCTCCCGGAAACAGTTTTTTTGTCCAGCAAACAGAAAATCGACCTCAGAACACACGCAATTTACAGACAATATACATGGAACAACATGGTCTTACTCGCTGATGCTCATAAAAACCCAATAACAACAACAACAAGAGTTCAGGGAGGAACTAATATTAGTACAAGGGCAATACATAGGGAGCTGCATTGCATCGGAATTTACGAAAGACTGGAGAATACAAAAGAAGCATCGCAGCACGCAATGCAATGTACAGCATCGACTTACTTGGCACCATCCATTATATCATTTACCAGAGTGTGTCATCTCAATTGTGAAATTTGGCGATCGTGTTCTCACTGCCTGGGATTGTTTCTCATGGTTTGTATCTGGACCATTGGTCGCTGTTCCTGGAACAGTGGATACTGTGCAGCACACTAACATCCCGGATGGATAATTCCATTCTTCCTACACTATGGCAGGCGTATGGAAATTGCCCTTTTCTGTATCAGCATGAAAATTCAACATGTAATACTGCAAAAAAAATGTTATATTGGGGTTACCCGAGACCAACCTCTTATCCACTGATGTGTATTATGTCCATAAATTACTTCTGTCCTCTGGTTGATTTGCCTGGTTTATTTCCAGGAGAAAAAAACCTTGTTGCCCTTTCCTGAGACAGACTAACTCAACACACTAAATGAAAAAGATTCATAAAAGTTCTCAGTGTCATCGACGGATTCGAACCTGGGCATTTTATATCCGGTACGAGGAGCATGGTCATTATAACCACTGTATTCGCGCTAGGACTTTAATATTGCACAGTTTGTAGTGATTTGGTTTGAAAGTGTGGGCCTGCAAGAAGCATCATTGCCTTGACTAGAGCCACAAACCTGCAAAATCCGCCTTTGAACGGCTTTGGGCAGAACTAAACAGAAGGGGAATGGACAATACCCTCCTCCTGTTATCAAAAATCAGTTCGGAGGCTACTGACGATGGTATTTGTGTTATTAAGGCCAAAGGGCCAGCTGGACAGAAGAACGTCCTGGAGTTCAGCAAGAGCGAGGCACTGGTATGGACTGGCCAGTGTGAGTTTCACCGCATCCCACATATGTTCGATGGGATTAATGTCTGGGGAAATGTGGATGCTGGGGAGAACGCGAAATGCTTGCACATGATCTTTAAACCATTCCTGCACAACGCGGGTCTTGTGACACGGGCGTTTGTCTTATTAGAAGAGTCCAGTGCCATGAAATAGTCCGGATACACAGTAAAGTAGGCACCTCTCCATCGACATGATAAGCTAGAACTTTGATTCACCAGACTAAGCAATTGTTTTCCTGTCGTACAATGTCCAGGAATGACGTTCTCATGCTCACTATAGTTGGAGGTGTCGATGACGGTAAGCCAACATGGGCACAACCGAGGCACACGAGAAACTTTGCCGATCACACAATCCGCCGGATGGTGTGATCGGCAAAGCTTCTCGTGTGCCTTCGTTGTGCAGTAAATTGAGGAATTATAAACCATCGCCCTTAGAACAGGCGACAATGCCTGAGGTTGCTGAGTTGCTGGCCACCGCTTTCTAGCACGGCAAATCAATTTACGTTTGAAACTCTATCAGATTCTTCAACTTACGTTCTTCAATTCTTCAAAATTCAATCAATTTTCAATTTACGTTTGAAACTCTATCAGATGCTTCCCTTTCCCTATTGCACGGGCTCGAACTGATGAACTGACAGGCACTACCCTCAATATACATGTTTTGGCTCATGGGCGCATATTAATACGTTTCGCTTGAACAATCTTCAATCTTACTTTTAATTCTGTTTAAAATCAATTCAATGTATCCAGAAGATTCAAAATTATTATTACTATTATTATTATTAGGTTATATTTTGTTCATCATTAAGAAGTTTTCATTATTGCATTTTAATTAGTTTCTTTATTAATAAAGCATATTGTACTGTATTATTATTGTGATTATTCTTTTGAAAACGATACCGAGAATATATCATAAAATTAGAGTTAAAATTAATTAATTTTCTTCATGAAATATTCCTCGTTTATGGTTACTAAGTTAAAAGCAGGTCCATTTAAATTAACACTTTACACTATTATAGGACCAATCATAACAGTTTGGTTAGAATTGAGACCAAGTATATTTCACAAATATACATTATCTCGGTTCTAATCTCAATGATGTCCATTTCCACTTGCAGGCTGTCAAACCCCATGTACTTTTTCTGACAGAATCTCAATTATCGGCTAAGTCAACCACTGCTCACCTCATTTGCCAAAATTATTTGTTGTATGATTCCCTTTCGCCTCAAAGGTGGTACTTGTGCATATGTCCGTTCCGATATTCCCTGTCGGAGACTGGTAATTTCGAATCTCCTCTTTTCGATCTTCTCTGGCTTAAAATCTCTCTACCTCATTCTGCCAAATTCATCTCTTGTCTCTACATTTCTCCGAACTCCATTAATCACTTGGAGTTCTTTGACTTGCTCTCTTTGCAACTTGATTTTTTCCAGTCCAACTTTCCTAACAGTGAGGTAATTTTCCTTGGTGATTTTAATATTCACAACTCCAGCTGGCTTGCGTTCTCTAGTCACACAGACCCAGCTGGTTGAGATGCTGAGGCTTTTGCAATTACTAATTACTTCGCACAGATTGTTCAAATACCTACCAGAATACTGGACAATCCTAACCATACAGCGAACATGCTTGATCTCTTTTTTTCCACAAACAACCCTTCTAAGTACACGGTCGATGTGAGTGGTCCTTTAGGCCCCTCATATCACAACTTGGTGATTGTCTCTTCTCCAATAGAGTCTTTATCTCATGGCTATTCCCAACCTCGTGTTGTTTGGTATTACAAGAATGCAAAATGGGATGACTTACGAGATTTCTTTTCTTCTTTTCCTTGTTCTGATTACTGTTTTAAAACTTCCGATGCCAACATTTGCTCAGATCGTGTCCGTGAAACTATTCTTGTAGGAATAGAATACTTTATTCCACTGAACCTTAAAATCTCATCCTTTATCTAAACCTTGGTTTTCCAATAAACGTGCTAAGGCTGTTCAAGAGAAGAATGTTACATATCTTAATTGGATTGGCTACACCACAGCTCGCAACAATTGTAAAGCAGTTATGAACAGGCTGAGTAGAAAATTTGCTTCTTGCCCTAATGGTAGCCGAGCATTCTGGACTCTTGCCAAAGCTATTGACCCCAACTTCTGCCCATCTCTGCTCCCACCTCTGTCAAAACCAGACGGTTCTATTGTCATTTCAGCCAAAGAAAAAGCTGACCTGCCAGCATCCTATTTTTCTTCCAACTCATCTATTATGGATCTTGGTAAGACACTTCCTACCATTCCCAGCACGCTCCATTTAATGTCTCCTGTGGTCTTCCGTCAAAACGATGTCAGAAGGATTTTTCACGAATCTTGATGCTAAGAAAACTTTAGGTCCTAACGGTATTTCTCCACTTGTTTTAAAAACCTGAGCTTCTCAATTTTACTCCTATTCTTTGACGTTTTTTTTAACTTTCATATTCTAAAGGTGTTTTTCCTTCTGCTTGGAAATTTGTTCATATCCAGCCAGTTCCTAAAAAGGGTGACAAATCCCTCCCATCCCATTATTGTCACATTGCAATTACTTCTACTCTTTCTAAAATAATGGAGAAATCAATTAATCGCCAACTCTTAAACTACCTAGAAACCTTCCGTCTGATAAACGATCACCAGTACGGATTCCGTCAGTGTCTATCCACTGGTGATATTCTGGCTTATGATACCTATTTATGGACAAATTTAATGAAAAAGTTCGGTGAAACACAAGCAGTTGCTCATGACATATCAATGGCTTTCGATCGTGTTTGGCATGAAGATCTTCTAAACAAGCTTCCATCTTATGGTTTGCCAACTGTTTTTTTTTTTGTAATTTGTTATCCAGTTCTCTCTCTGAACGTTCACTGAGGGTGATAGTAAATGGCTCTCTGTGTTCTAACTTCCGCACAAATGCTGGTGTCCCCGAAGGTTCAATTCCTCTCCCCACTCTTTTCCTCTTGTATATCAATGACCTTCTTCCATTGATCGGAAATCCTACCCACAGTTTTGCTGATGAAAGCACTTTGCATTTCACTTTCCAGCCCTGTTCAACTTCTCGCATATCCGCTACTAGTTCCTTAAATGCTGATCTCCAGGTATTTCTCCAATGGAGCAAAGACAACTTAGTTGATTTTAATCCTTCTTTTTTGGTTTTTTATCAACTTGATAAAAAACCAAATTTTATCAACTTGTTGATAAAAAACACTTTTTGGTTTTTTATCAACAAACAACTAATCCAGACATATTTCAGTGATTTATTTATTTGTCAAGGATTTGAATAGAATTTTCATTACTGTAAGTTAGCCAATCTCTGCAAATATTTTTAGTTCGTCTTCTACTTGCTCATATTCCTGCACAAACGTGGCAACCAAGTCATGCAGTGCATCATATCTTCTTTTTCACCATTAGACGGAACTGCCTGTGCATTAGCCAGTGTCAGTCTTTGGCAAGCCAGGTCCCTCTTCAGTCTGTCAAACAAAAACCACATGCTGGGATGACTGCAGTGGAAGAGAGAATTAAGTGCATTGTGAAATCCCTCACAGCAGTTTGTAGTGTTAGGCGACCGTTCAAGAACTGCATCATGATGATTCCATATTCTTGTTGGAAACTGGGGATCTCTACCTGCTGTGCCGTCAATGTATTTGGAAAATAAGTAAGTGAGCACCTTATTATAGCTAACTTCGTATGGAAATGTGGCGGCAAGCGACTGGGACAAAGATTAATGCAGTAAGAGACTTCAGCTTGAGTTTTTGTATTTATATCAGTTTCAAATTCAGTCTCAAGCCAACATTGCTGACTTTCCTAATAAGGCTCTGACACAGATAGAAACAGCACCCTTTGACCTCAGTGTGTGGAAAGGCAATCCTCACTGCATTCATGCAATTCTTCTCAAAATCCACTAAAACCTTTTGAGGCACAAGATTTGGAACCAACAGCTTCATGATTTCAAACATTCTATTATAAGTATCCAAGTCTTTTTCTGTAACAAAATGTAAATACATGGCGGATATGAGTTACCCACCTTGGCATGCCACATATACAGTTGGTTAAACATGTCTGGAACTTTATCAAAGTGTGCCATCTCTATAAATTCTATCTTTGTTGAATTCAACCAACATTTCTTTATCACCTAAAACCAGAATTCTGTCTGGATCATCCACACCTGAATCATGAAGTATCAGTTGATGGTACTGTCAAAATTAATTTTGTTGGATTAGTCAAATGACCGTCTTTTCTGTGATTGAGAAGATTTCTCGCAAGGGATGATTGTTTGGGCATATGGACCAGTACATCGTTACTCAACTCTGACAACACATTCCCCATAACATTACGAGGGGTAGAACCTACTACTACTCTCATGTATTGCCTCATTTTGCTTCTGGGGACGTTGGCTTCTGCTTTTTTTGAGGATTGGAATCATGACAATGTTCGGTTGGTTGTTGTACTATGTTGCCATCTTTTGTCTTCATAACTGAATGACAATCGAGGGTGCAGCAGGTAGAGATCCCCAGTTTCCAATAAGAATATGGAATCATCATGATGCAGCTCTTGAACGGCCGCCTAAAACTACAAACTGCTGTGAGGGATTTCACAATGCACTTAATTCTCTATTCCACTGCAGTCATCCCAGCATGTGGTTTTTGTTTGATGGACTGAAGAGGGACCTGGCTTGCCACAGACTGACGCTGGCTAATGCACAGGCAGTTCCGTCTAATCGTGAAAAAGAGAAGACATGATGCACTGCATGACTTGGTTGCCACTTTCGTGCAGGAATATGAGCAGGTAGAAGACGAACTGAAATACTTGCAGAGATTGGCTAACTTACAGTAATGAAAATTCTATTCAAATCCTTGATAAATAAATAAATCACTGAAATATGTCTGAATTAGTTGTTTGTTGATAAAAAAACCAAAAAAGTGTTGACTGTTCACTTTGTAAGATAGAGAAAAAATTATTTATTTTTATAAATAAAATAAAAGGCTTTAGTTGCAGTAAAACCAGAGCATTTTATTTCCTGTAATTTCCCTTACAAACATTTACATCCAAATATTTTATTTTATATTAAAATCAAAGTTTTATATCAACAATAATATTAAAATACATCGTATAGAAGTAGAAATAAAATATATAAATTCAAATTTTTTTTGTTGCGTTTTGAAATATAAAATACTGTAATTTGTTTTTTGTAAACTAAAAATAATGTAAGCATTCTTCCGTGTGAGCATTTTTCTATTCGTGTGAGCAATTTTCTGTGTGGGTATTTTTCTTGTGACATAATTATGACATAATTTTTTTAATTATAAATTATTAAAAATTTTAATGATTTTAAATTAATAAATTAATTTGAGGTATAAATTTAAAAAATATATATATCACTATGAAATAAACTGGGACCAGCGGCCGCCTTAAGGGGTGCCCCAATCGGTATCAGCTAGAAGTCTAGAAGGATGCCAAAATTCGAAATAGCAAAAAAAAATAATAATAATAAATATATCACTCTCAATCAACAAGAAACAAGTGAACAGTTAAAAAAAAAAAAAAAAGAATTATATATGGAAATTAGGGTTCTAATTTTTTACATCTGAAAAAATTATTAGACAAACTTTATCTGCTTCAATTTCAATATATCACAAGCTCTCTCCCTGCTCTCAGAATCAATTGAATAATTTAAAATTTTAGAGCAGATGATAAATTTAACTGCCTTCTAGACTAGTGTTTCCCAACTTTGGTCTGCAGACCACTTGTGACAGCGGCCAGTGGGTTTAACAAGAAAAAAATATTAGTTTTTTTAATCGAAGAAGTTAAACCCTTTTTTATCAATGCTAACAATCCTATTAGCGTTGATGGGAAATAAAAACATTCCTGTAGGTACACTGATTGGACAGAAATCATGGGACAGCTACCTGGTAACGGGTAGGCACACCTTCACCCGGATAAAGGTCGTCACACGGCGAGACATTGAGTCCACCAGTTCACGAAAACGTTCCACAGGTATTTCCATCCATACTTGTTGCACCCTTGTTCATAATTCCGTCGCATTCCTGGGTGGAGGATCCAAAGCTCGAACGGACCTTTCCACAGCATCCCAAAGCTCCACAGGGTTCATTTCCGGTGAACGGGAAGGCCATTCCATGGTGGAAATCTGCCGAATACTCCTCGAACCATGTTCTAGTCACCATGGCTCTGTGGGGAGGTACATTGTTCTGTTGGAAGAGCCCATTGGCCTGTGGGTGCATGATGACCATTAACAAATACAAATGGTCTGCAAGGATGGACACATAACCTGGACTGTTCAGAGATGCGTCTAGATGTACCAGAGATTCCAACATGTGCCTGTTGAACATGCCCCAGACCATTACCAACTGTCCACCTGATTGAACAGTTTCTTGTTGCCATGACGGGAGCATAGCTTCGTGCAGATACCCACGCTCCCGTCCGCTCGAAATAACTGGATATGAGACCAATCGGACCAGGAGACCCGTCTCCAATCATCCAAGGTCCAGTGCCGACGTTCATTCGCCCACTTCAGGCGTAGAATACTGTGTTATGGTATTAGCAATGGGATTCTGGTGGGTCGGCGGTTCCCATAACCTATTGCGGCTAATGATCGCCTGATGGTCTTGGTGGAGACATTTCTGGCATCTCTCTTGTTGAAGTCGGCTGTGATTTGTGCCACTGTCGCTCTCCGATTGGCTGAAATAATGCGAAACAGAAGTCGACAACCACGTTCTTCCACCACCTTTCTCCATCCACAGCGCTGTCCACGATGAGATGTTATTTCGGAAATGGCGTATTCGTTATACACTCTTGATACTGTTGAACGGGAACAGTGCAATTTCTGTACCACCTTCGCGATAGAGTGACCCATGCGTTGGACACCCACTGTTGTCCCTCTTTCAAAGTCGGTTCACTCGCAACGTTTATCCATACTGATATTGAATTACCGTCTACCTGAATGCAATAGGTGATTTCGTCCGGTAGCGAGAGGGGTGACAGCGTCGCGTTGCCCAGAAATCAGGTGTTCCATAAATTCTGTCCTTATAGTGTATGTGATTAATGTATATTACAAAGTCTTGTGTAATTAAAAGAACATAAAGTGAAGGAGCTTAAAAATGTTTTTTTTTTTATTCAAAATAATCACCTTGGCCGCCGTAGCCTAGTGGTCAGGCGTGTGGTTAGCATAAGTACACATGCATTGTGTGACCGCAGTTCAAGCCCGTGAATACTAAATACGCTGCTGTTTCTTGTTTTCTGTCTATTTTGTGAACTCCTCTGACCGTTTGGTTGTCCTCGAGTATAAACAGAAAATTTATTTATACTTATTACATCATTCAAAAAGTTTCTGAAAAGAGTCAGCGAACGCATCCAAACAGATGATGCTCAGTTCGGCATTATGCTAAGGACTTATGGCCTTAGCATCCTGAAGTCTCTTTCAAATGAGGATAGTTTTCAACTTAGTAAAGAGGGAGAAGTCCGCTGGTGCTAGATCAGAAGAGCAAAGTGGATGGTTGCACGTGTACAATGCCATATTTGGTCAGAAATGGTTCATAAAAAGTGCGAAATGGTCGGAACATTGTCGTGCTACAAGAACCAGCTACTTTTCTCTCGAAATTGTGGCGTCAACCGGAAAATGCGCTTCAATAATCTGTGAAGCACCTGTGAATGCATCTCTCTCTTCCCCTCTCTCTTTCCCCCACCTCTTCAGGAACAAATTCCTTATGAATCGCACCCTATTTGGCAAAAAACATGATCAGTATCGTCTTGATCCTGGACTTCCGTAAACGGAACGTTTTGGGCCATGATGATGATTTTGAAGCCCACTGCATGCTCTGATGCATCGTCTCGGGATCGTACTGAAACACTCAACACTCATCTTCAGTAACAATACAGTCGAGGAAATTAGGATTGTCTTGACAAGTCTGGATGAAATCTCTGCTTGATGACACTCTTCGTTGCTTCTGCTCATCTGTGAGGCTGTGCGGCACAAATTTTGCACAGACCTTCTCTTCCCTAAATCTTAATGCAGAATTTGAAGAATCGTCTCCTTATTCACATTGAACTCCTCAGCCATCATTCTGATAATAAAATGACAAGTTCTTGACAAAATTTCCCGAACTTTTATAACTCTGTCCTTGTTTCGATTGTTTAACGGACGGTCACTTTCTGAGTCATCACGAACATTTCGCCTCTGTCTTTGAAACTTTTATACCATTCAGCGACTTAACTTTTCATCACCATAAACAGTTTTTAACGTTTCTGCCTCAGTTTTTTCCAGCTAAATTGATATTCGTTCTTTGCTCCATTGCGAAATCGTGATACAGAACTTTTGAAACAATCTGAACAGAATACAGAACTTTGATACAGAAATTTTTTGTCCAGCAAAACAGCAAGTCGACCACAGTACACACGCAATTTACAGAAATTTTATATACTGCACAATACGGCCTTGCTGATGGGCCTAAAACCATACAAAACTCTGCTTATGCCGGGAGTTTCTAGAATTTGCTAAGACAATTGTAAAAGTGTATAAATGATTAAAGTTTCTTCGGTGGCCCACATATGACTGTTGCTGAAAACGTCCTGTTGCCCTGTGAGCAACAGGAGTTTCAGCACAGGACATTTACAGAGAATGCTCCCAACGTTGGATGAGAACTGTATATCAAATAAGGCTACTTAGAACTTGATTGAAAATTTTTTTCCAAGTTTAAGGCTGTTTCATCAGCAGGAAGATTTGGCAAAGATAAGGAAGATAAGCTTGGATATACGGTGTTTGGTCCATCTAAACAATAACTTGGTGACGAACGTTTTTCTAACGATGAGGAAATTTAAAATGACGTACGCTGCTTGTTACAATAGTAACCAACATCTGCTTACACAAGTAATTTTTAGAATTTGATAAATCCCGTCGAGGAACTTTAATAGGCTTTGTTCACTCCTTCGTGGAGTTACTCGGTCTCAGGCGTAGACAGCAAGGTTCCCCCCCCCAGAAACTGGGTTTTTTTTTCGTCCAGCAAAACCAGAGAACATACGCAATTGACAGACACAAATACCGGTATATATATGTGAAATTACTGGGTGATCCTGATATAATAGTTTTTATTTATTTATTTTTTTTTTATTATTTTTTTAAATTTTAGAATATGATAAAGTGGTTGGAGAAGTCTATAAATGTTTATAGTGACTATTTTAAAAACTAGTCTTCGTGACTTACTCACTCAAAATTTTAGAATCTGAATTTTTGAAAGTGGACATAACCCTGGGAATGTTAGCTGTTGAAGTATGGTTTTAGGATCATCAGCGACTAAGGACATATTGCTTAGTGTATACTGTCTGTAAATTACGTGTGTTCCGTTGTCAATTTTCTGCTTGCTGGACGAAAAACCCGAGTTTCAGGGAGAAACAACCATGAAACCATCGCTGAGACCGACCAACTTAGCCTTGTGAAAAATGCCCATAAAAATTCTTGATGTCATCGACGTGATTCGAACTCAGGGCTTTTCCACCCAGTGCGGAAAGACGGCGATTGTATCAACTGTGCTACCCACGAGGGTGGAATGTTAGCAATTTTCTCCTCAAAGTATTTTACTATTTTTAGAACGCCCCTCGTATTAAGATGAATTTAATTTTGAAATATACGATTTTTGTATGTGTTGCTCAATACTTCTGAACAGCAGTATAGGTCTTTGCAATTAATATCTTATTATTAGATCTTGCTGTGAACGAAGATCAGATAAAGCTTTGGGAGAAAATCCGGAAACGCTTTAAGAAACTAGCAAGAATATCCAGTCGGTGAACTTTCCAATAATAAGCAGCAAAGTCATAGTGTGAAGTTGGCAGAGATGTATAGTTTGTACATTTTTCAATTAAAGGTCGATCTAATTTTTCTAGCCAGACATTATTATTTGAAGTTTAACAGTCAGTTAATATAGTAATCCAACGTGATACTCAAAAATTATCTAACAAAAAACATTCTTCGTAAACGTATTTCATTATGCTGATCATGTAAATATTTTAGAGAATTTTAAGAATTCGGTGTATTATTACATAAACATTATAGAATTGGAGCAGTTGGAGAACTGTTTTCTGAAGGATGAAGTGTTCCTTTAACTTGATTCATTAACACATATGTGAACAAAGTTTTGCAAATTTCAACCCGTAATAACCAAGTTTGACTTCTCTCTCTTCATTTACTAAAAGATTGAGATTTTTCGCCCCTAGTGAACATAATTACTTTCTAAATATATTTAATTTCCCATTAGAAATTTTGAAAAGTATTAAATACTTGATGTGTTTAACTTAGTTTCGTTTGATTATCCAAGGTCGCAATTTATAACAAATTGTATTGATTTCGCATATAGAATAGGAGTATCACATTAGCATGGTACAGGTCTTCAAATTAAAGCTTACGAGGACTCTTAGCTTTTGCAACCAGAATATCATGACTTAAAAGAGCTAGGCTTAAAATATCAGGCTTTCCAAATAAAACGCCTACGTCACTGCGTTGACTAACACTATTAATGTTGCTATCATTAATAATTAAATGAAGAAAGTGATTCTAATAAAAACTGCACTCGGTATAGGACAGTAATTAGGATCACGTAGAAAAGCAGATTCTCTCTAGCAAACTGAACCTAATCTGTCAAGCACAACGGACTGACTCTACCAGGGACCCATCACAAAGAAGTTTATACTAGAAATAGCAATTGTCTATCCGAAGCTTCGAATACGGTTCTCTCCAGGTATATATATATCACCTTCCTATTAACAGGACATGGTCCAATCAACCAAAAACTAGCATCTCTGGTCATTACTGCAGATTCCTACTGCCACTGCAGCCATATAGAAGACTGGCATCATCTACTCTATATCTACTTTCGCTACGAGGACCTTCGTAGCCAACTAATCACAGTTATACACGACTTGCCACAAGATAGAGAGCACCTTTTCATAACATTAGCATTAGTAGAGGCGAATTTATATAGCATCAGCCAAAAAAAAAAAAAAAAAAAAAACCTTCCCGTTTCACCTATCCATTCAATCCAAAAGTTTGTCTAGTTCAGCCTTGAATTTATTTCAGCTGTCAACTTCCACAAGGATAGATGGTTTGTTCCAGCAATCAATCACCCACTGGCTAAAGGCAAGTGGAAAGATGTAGAGCTGCTGGAAAGAGTACATAGAAGGGCAACGAGATTAGTGAGTGGAACAAAGAGTTGCTGTTACCAAGAAAGGCTTAAGTTCTGCAAATTGCTGCATCTGAAGACTAGGTGCCTGAGAGGTGATCTGATTGAGATATATAAGGCCATGAATGGATTGAGCAGACTCAATGTTGATGGGATTGTCCCCCTTGCTCAGATTCCGCACCTGAGGGGAGCATAAATTCAAATTAAGCAAAGACAGTTGTTGATTAGACGTGCAGAAGTTTGCCTTTAGCCAGCGGGTAGTTAATTGCTGGAACAGACTTCCATCTGTTGTTGTGGAAGTTGATAGCTTAAATAAATTGAAGGCTGAACTAGACAAACCTTTGGAATGACTGGATAGGTGAAACAGGAAGGTTTTATTTATTTATTTATTATTATATATATATATATATATATATATTTTTTTTTTTTTTTTTTTTTTGACTGTTGCTATATAAGCTTGCTTTCTTGCATCATATGCTTTTCTACTAATCCTTATTAGTACCGGGCAGCGAACTGCACTTTGGAAACGTTGGGGCAGACCAATAACACACGCTTTCCTCGTGCTCACTGAAAGTTTTCATATGTGATATTCTCAAGAAAAATCTTATACAGTATTAATTTTAAGAATATTTAACAGTTTAAGGATTATTATTATTTTTAATAGTAAAATAAAATAATATGGGGGGGGAAGATGGGAAATGAAGTGACGTCACATACCGACACGTGTATCTGCGAAGATGTTACTAAGGGTGATTTTGTTTTTGATGTTTTTTTATTTGGTGACTTAGTATGATTCGTCGTTCAATAAACTAGCTCTGCTCTTTAAATTCTGGTTTGTTGGAATGAATTATGAACTTTAGTGGACAACCAATATTAAACTATCCGGTGAACTGTAATATATAAATTCAACATTGTGTAAGAAAAGAAACAGGAGAGATTAAAGACAAATTTGATTGGAAAAACTTTAACTATAAAGAACAGTAAGTGAATAAATATTCCTTTTTCTTGAGATGAAGATTAATTCGAGATTTCGCTGATTAGAGTATTCCGGTGAAATGACATTGCCAGCATTTTTATAAGTCATTGCCTTGGATGTTGGTGATCTCAGTACATGTTATTAATGTATCAAATTAATTTTTATTAATACTTCATTGTATTCTTTTGATGCGCTGCAATGAAGACACATGCGTAAAGATTTCCATCCTTTAGAATGAAGAGGCCATTAATATGATTTCTCTACTCCCAAGTTTCATAACTCCGCATTTCACTTTCACGGTTTATAATCAAAAATGGGTTTTATTTTCTGTTCTTAATATTACTGCACACATCACAAAATTTATATCACACTTATTGCGTAAATTTCGATATTTATTTCTGAGACAGATGCGTAATTTTAGAAACAGAACTTTTTATTATGGTTGAGAATTTTTAAAATTTGTATATCCACCAGTATGGTTGCAAGTTCCGCAAAGACCAGCCAGCTGTTTCTGGAACCCCTGCGAGACAGAATTCTGAGACCCTTACGTTGTCTATTAATGAAAATTGTGCTCACCCTCCCCTATTTTCACCGAATTATTATTATTATTATTATTATTATTACTAGCCATATAGTGCAAGGAAGCCTGAGGCTTATGCTGCACCAGCAAAAAAAAAAAAAAAAAAAAAAAATTCCGAGTCTCCCTGAGAGAGAAAAAGAGTGTGTGTGTGTCAGAAGTAGAAGGGAATCGCCAAGAAAGAGAAGAGGGATGATATCCAGGTCAGGACCCTGGGTGTTCCAAGCCCATACTCATCAGATGTGAGCCCCTGGGATATATAACCTTAACATTGCTTTGCAAATTGTCCATAAATGAATAATTCCAAGACACTTATTGTTTTTAAAACCATAGGCAGAGCAGACAGGGTTTGAATAAGAATCCTGGCAATCACGAGTATATTTTAGTCTGAGAATATTACACATAAATTATGAATATAAGAAATGACTAAATTAATTTCATAATAAATGTTTCATAAATTTTTATTCAGAGGACCAACACTACTACTTCATGGGACCCCTCTACAGTTGCAGGGGTCTCCTGGTTGGACTATCCACTAAGTTAATTGCTATAGCAAGATTCAACGTTGAATGTTTCATCACCATTGCAGTAGCATTTTACAAGCTGACAATAGACAAATTTTTTTACAGATGTTAAAGCAGTTTTGTGAAATATTTCTGATGTAACAGCTGTTGAGAAGATGAGGAAAAGTTTTGTTTAGTCTGTTAAATACATGTCTGATAAATGACAAGTTACTATCATTATAAATTTTCTGCCAAATAATGCAAATATTTATTTCTGGTAATTTCTAAACATGCAAATACATAACAGTTATAAATATTTTCATCAATATACTTTTTGTGCAGAGGTCCAATCTCTGGAAAAGCCAGAGTTTGCATTTCTGCACTTATTTTTACTTACTAATACCTATGACAGCCATCACTAGGCATTCCTGTTCTTGGATGGGGTGGAGGAAGGGTTAATACAATAACCTCACTCTCCAAAAATAAAAGTTATAAATTAACAATAAATAAATCAAAAGTGTGTTGCATCCAGTCATTTATCAGTATTTCAAAGTTAAAAAAGTAACAGTAAATAAATGTATCTTATATTATTTATGACTTAACTGGTTGTGGGTAGCAGTAAAGGGGGGATAGAAGATGAATATACTATTATATGGTAGATGTATTGTAGTAGGGGGATCCAGTATTGAGGGTATGTGTACGATGGCACTAGCCATCCACAGAGGCATCCTGGCTTCCTCCCTTTTTCTATTGTCACTGAAGATATTAAAATTATTAATTTATAATATATTTAACTCCTAATTTTTGTGCATATTTTCGATATGCTATCCTGGAAATGTATTATGACTACTAAAGTAATTCTATAGAAGAAAGAAATGAGTTTCGTGCCACCACTTATTTTTATTTGTTTTTATTTTAGAATTTTTAAATGCATATATCATTTCTTGTGGTTCAATGGTATTTAACTTTTTTTACCAGGAGGCTGGACTTCATTCCCTGAGTTATGAGAAAATAAAATAATAAAACTAATAACTAGTTAAACTTGCTTCCTGAGCAATAATAATCAGCTCACTATCCTTGGAAAGAGTTCTTCAAAACATAGTCATTAGCATTAGTAAAGGCATATGGTGCAAGAAAGCAAGCTTATACGGCATCAGCCAAAAAAATGTATTATGACTACTAAAGTAATTAGCATTAGTAGAGGTATACAATGCAAGAAAGCAAGCTTATGCAGCATCAGCCAAAAAAAAAAAAAAAAAAACTGCTCTGATTTCATCTCTCTGTTCGTTCCAAATACCTGTCCAGCTCAGCCTTTAAATTTATTTAGGCTATCAACTTCCACAACAAAAGATGGAAGTCTGTTCCACCAATCAACTCCCCACTGGCTAAAGGCAAACTTCCGCACATCTATCCTACAACTGTCTTTCCTCGATTTGAATTTATACCCTCTCAGGTGATTATTCGAGAAAGAGGAAAAATCCCATCAGAATTGAGCATGCTCAAACCATTCTAGGCTTTATACACCTCAATCAGATCATCTTGCAGGTGCCTAGTTTCCAAACACTGTAATCTGCAAAACTTAATCCTTTCTTCATAAGAGCAACCTTCTGTTCCATTCACTAATCTTGTAGCCCTTCTCTGTACTCGTTCCAACAGATCTACATGCTTCTTAAAATGAGGCCTCCAGACCTGTATACAGTACTCAAGGTGTGGCCTGACCATTGTCTTATACAAGTGGATAATCTTGTTATCCCTGCTAGAAAAATTCCTATATATCATTGACAAGACACCATGAGCTACTCTTGCAGACCATCTGCACTGTTCAGAAAACTTCTTATCCGACTGCACAATTACCCCCAGATCCTTTTCATTCTCTACCACTGTAAGTGTATACCACACAGTTGATACGTTACTCTGGGGTTACTGCTTCCCATATACAGTAATTTACATTTGTCTATGTTAAACTTCAGTTGCCACCTCTCAGCTCATCTGCTCAACTTTTCTAGATCCTGTTGCAGCAGTGTACTGTCATTAGTGTCATTAACAACTTTGCCGACCTTCGTATCAACTGCAAACTTAGACATTAAGCCTCATAACCATCAACAATATCATTATTAAATGCAGAAAACATCAACGGACCCAACACTGAATCCTGGGATTCCACTAATAAAGTTACTCCATGAAGAGCAGTGTCCATTGATTACCACTCTCTGTCTTCTCCCACTCAACCATCCTTTTATTCATAGCAGCAATTTGTCTCTAATAGCATACTGCTCCAATTTATACAGCAGTCTTCCATGTGCAACAATATCAAAAACCTTTCTAAGATCCAAATATATATTATCAAGATTATTCTTTGCATCCAGTTCCTTTGTGACCACATCATAGTATCCAATCAAATTGGTCCGACAAGACCCCCTTAACAAACTTATTCTGTATCTGAGCTACAACCGAAGCCTTGTCTAGATAATCCTGCAGTCTTTAAACAGTGCCTCCATTAATTTCCCTGGAACAGAAGTTAAACTAATAGGTCTATAATTACTTGTCTTCCTTTGTGAATTGGGGTCACATTTGCACATCTCCAGTCCATGGGTACCTCCCATGAGTCCAAGGAAGCTCTCATAATTATGGCTAAGGGTTTGCTTATTTCCTTTGCTGCCTCCTTTAATATAACTGGATAGATCCCACCCACCCCAGGTGCCTTTCTTATGTTTATCTTCAACAATTTCTGCTCCACTTTGCTCTCAGTTATTACAAAATCGTCTAGCTCACTGCCAGTTTCATTCACCTCTGGCATTCCCCTCCCTGAATAACTCCTCATGTGTGAATGTAGATGCACAATACTCATTTAGTTTGTTAGCTACCTGAGCAGGATCATCAACAGTTGAACCATCGATATCCAATGGACCAATCTGATTCATCCCCTTCTAGAATTTACATAAGTAAAGAACTCTTTGCTGTTTTTCTTTGCATCCTTTGCCAAAGATTTCTTGTAATGTGCCTTTGCCTGCCTAACCTCCTTTGTGACTTGGTTACAGACCAGCTTATATCTATTGTAGGCTTCCATGTCACCCATTAATTTATATGTATCCCATGCATTTTTCTTCTTTGCCACATGTCTCGTTAGTTCATCTGACATCCATTTAGGCCTAAATCTTAAACAATATTTTTTAGTTGTTATGAAAAGCCTAGTAGCTTCCAAGATTAATTTGTTGAATGCTTCCTATTTTGAATTTGCTGTTGGTAACATCATCAGTTGGTTCCACTGTATAGTATTTAAATACTGTCTCAGACCTCCATAGTCACCTTTACGAAAGTAAAAACCCTTCCCTTTACCCATGATGGTAGTTATCTCTTTGAGTAAATCCCACATGAGCACACTGAGAACAATCATCCAATAAATCCACAAAAGCCTTGCTAGTGTGGGAGTGACCAACCCACAAATTCCAGTCAATATCTGGGAAATTAAAATTCGCAATTATATGACTCTCTGATTTACTGACCCACTATTTCCCTGTACAGTTGTTTATTATACTCATTAGAGGCATTAGGCCTATAACACACTCCTATTCTCAATTTTGATTTCCCATTGCTTATGTCAAACTGGCTCAACACTGCACTGTCCAGCCATCTCGACTGGTTGTACTTCCTTGGATTTTGTGTGATTCTTAACTAATAGCATAACCCCTCCTCCCTTCCTACCTGTCTATCCTTCCTGTACACTTTGTACTCCCAAAATTCCATTTCTGCATTCCTTATATCTGTGTGACACCTCTTCTCTGATCTCCCAAAAATATTTGCCTTTGATGTTTTGACCAACAGATCAAATTCATCAAATTTATTTATCAAACTCCTAGCATTGGTGTACACGTAAATATACAAATCACGGAAAAGGAGGTGATTGTCCCTCTGTATAAGGCAATGGTCAGGCCACGCCTTGAGTACTGCGTACAGGTCTGGAGGCCTCATTTTAGGAAGGATGTAGATTTGCTTGAGCATGTACAGAGAGGGGTAACAAGATTGGTGAGTGGAATGAAGGGATCCTCTTACCAAGAGAGGCTTAAGTTCTGCAAATTGCAGTGGCTGGAGACTAGGCACCTGCGCGTTGATCTGATTGAGGTGTATAAGGCCTTGAATGGGTTGAGCACGCTGAATTCTGATGGGATCCTTCCACTTGTTCAGATTACGAAACTAAGGGGGCATAAATTCAAATTAAGAATAGACAGATGTAGAATAGATGTGCGGAAATTTGCCTTTAGACAGCGGGTGATTAATTGCTGGAACAAACTTCCATCTGTCGCTGTGGAAGTTGATAGGTTAAATAAATGTAAGGAGGAACTGGACAGGCATTTGGAGGGAATGGTGTGTTTTTTTTTTTTTTTTTTTGGCTGATGCTGCTTAAGCTCATACACTTGCTTTCTTGCATCACATGCCACTACTACTACTACTACATTGTTGTTGTTGTTTGGTTTTTAGGAGCATTAGCAACTAAGACCATATTGCTCTGGGATATGCGGTGGTCATTCCCTGACCTTTCCGCATCCTCCGTATTTGGTGGTGACGGGCTCGAACCCCGGTCTAATCAAGAAGTGTGTGCTACACACTGCTGCTCCTTCCCACCTGGCTACGGAGGCGCCTACTACTACATGCACCTGTTCCTATTCTTAGTTACCTTAACACAGCCCATGTGTTTACTTGTACTGCAATGATTCCCAGCAGTCTCTAAAATCCCCTGCATCTTGTTTTCCAGGCTGCTGCTCATTCCAATAGGAGCAGTGCAAGAAGCTAGCAGTTTTCCGACCCACCTAACACTGCCTCGATAGCATCAGCAAATATTCTTGCACCATTTCTATTTGAGTGTATCCCATCCCTGTAGTAGTAGTCTCTCCTGTTAATAAACACAGACCAGGCTGAGAAAAATTCTACCCCTTGAGCCTTGCACAGTCTCTCCAGGGCCAAATTGATCAATAAGGCTCTCATCATATACTCCCTCCTATCGTGTCTGGGCAGAATTGCAGACGCTTTCAAATTCAACCCTAATTCACAGCTTTTTTTTAACATTGACTTGTTCTTGTTAAATAATTCCACTGGTCTCCTACTCCTAATATCATTAGTGCCAACGTGTACGACAATATCACCTTTTGTGATGTTGTAGAGCAGATGATATCTGCTCTACAACATCATCAACCTTTGACCCTGGCAGACATACCCTGGTCCTGTTCCACCTATCCTTTTTGCACCATATGTTCCCTGTTTCCCTGACAATAGAGTCACTGACAACTACTTGTTCCTGTGGGACCAGCGCATTCTGCCTTGGAGGTTGCCGTTATGCTGCATGACGTTCATGTGCAAGCTATGGCATTGATGTGGGCAGCTGAGAGCTTGATGGGCCCTCAGTTTAGATCCTTTGAGGGCATCCACCCTGTCCTTCACGCTCTCATATAGGTCCATAACAATGCTGAGTTATCGCCTGATTTCTTCACACTCCTTACATCTTGCAGACACAGGCACATTCCCCTTGGCAATATCATGTCCCGTCCCTGATTGCTCCACAAACATCAAACAAGCAGTAGATTTTAAAAGGCTGAATTAGGGTTGATTCAGAGGACAACTGCCCCCCTTCAGTTCTCCCATGAGCCACAGCACTCCCATTAGCTTGAGCCTTTTGCTTTGCTGTGCAGAGATTTTTTTTTTTTGTGAGCAGTATCATTTGGAGTGCACTCAGTTATTTCTTTTTAAGTTATCTTACCTAGATGCATTGCTATAAAAAAATATCATTCACGGTTATTATAAGCTTAGAATTCAGACTACCCTTTAGCATTTAACAAACAGAGAAGAAGAAAGGCATGTTTGGCTAGCACCAAGATCAACGGGGTGTTACTCTGCTTCCTCCAGGAGATCATGGAGAATAATCTGGAGAACTGTGTACCAAAGTAAATCGAAAACACAGAACAGAGTTTCAGACAAAAAAAAAAACATTAAGCTTGTTATGGCCTATAGTGGGGGCACTGAAGAATGATTATGGATTTTGTTTTATTCAAAAACAATTACCAGAAGTAGAACATTGTGAACCACTGACCTAAACTATAAAGAAAAGCAGGAAAACTTCTGTGATCCACATAAAATTTCTTGACACACTAGTTTTTGGTTATTCTTTGATTACAAAGAATTCAATTAGTATTAATTATTACTGATTGAATGAATTTGGTTAGTATTAGTATTAATAGTGGCAAATAATGCAAGAACACAAGCTTATACAGCATCGGTCATAAAAAAAAAATTCCAATTCATCTGTCCATCCTCTTCAATATTTTGTTCAGTTCTTGAATTCATTCAGACTATCTGCTTCAATAACAGATGGAAGCTTGTTCCAGCAATCAACCACCTATTGGCTGAAGGCAAACTTCACACATGTATTCTGCAACCATCCTTCCTCAAGCCATTCAAAACCTTAAACACCTCACAGGTGCCTAGTCTCCAGATGCTGCAATTTGCAAAACTAAAGCCTTTCTTGGTAAGATCACCCACTTTGTTCACTTCACCAATCTCGTTGCTCTTCTCTCTACCCATTCTAGCAGCCCTACATCTTCCTAAAATGAGGCCTCCAGACCTGTATGCAGTACTCAAGGTGGTGCCTAACCATTGCATTATACAATGGGATAATCATCTCCTTATCCCTGCAAGCAGGCGCCTCCGTAGCCAGGTGGGAAGGAGCAGCAGTGCGTAGCACACGCTTCTTGATTAGACCGGGGTTCGAGCCCGTCACCACCAAATACGGAGGATGCGGAAAGGTCAGGGAATGACCACCGCATATCCCGGAGCAATATGGCCTTAGTTGCTAATGCTCCTAAAAACCAAATAACAACAACAACAATCCCTGCAAGCAAAATTCCTGTTATCATTGACAAAACCTCGTGAGCTGTCCTGGCAGTCTGCCTGCACTGCTCGGAAAACATTTTATCAGGCTGCACAATTACCTCCAGGTTGTTTTCATTTTCCATTACCCTAAGTGTAGTACTATACAGTTGATATGCTATTCTGAGATTACTGTTATCCATATGCAGTACTTTTATTTGTCAATGTTAAACTTCAATTGTCATTTCTCAGCTCATCTAATTTTTTAAATCTTGTTGTAGCAGTATACAATCATTACTGTCATTACCACCCTGCCAACTTTTGTATTATCTGCAAACTTGATATACCTTCATCAATATCTCTAATAAATACAGAAAACAACAATGAGCCCAATGCCAAACCCTGTGGGACTCCACTAATAAAATTAATCCACAAAGAGCAGGGTACGTTATACAAGCATAACCACTTGTATAACCACTCTGTCTTCTCTCACTCGATTATTCTTTATTCGTAACAGTAACTTTCCCTGAATGCCATATTGCTCCATTTTGTACAGCAGTCTTTTATGTGCAATGGTATCAAAAGCTTTCCTGAAATCCAAGTATATGATATCAAAATTATTTTTTCCATGAAGTTTTGTGACTTCATAGTATCCAATCAAATTGGTCAGACAAGATCTTCCCTTAACAAATCTAGAGAGGACTGTTATTATGCTTCAGTCACACAACAATGGGTAGATTAGCATTAGCATTAGTAGAGGCATTTGATGCAAGAAAGCAAGCTTATGCAGCATCAGCCAAAAAAAAAAAAAAAAAAAAAAAGTAACATAAATAAATAAAAATAACCACTTCCACTTCACCCCTCTGTTCGTTCGAAATACCTGTCCAGCTGAGCCTTAAACTTATTTAGGCTATCAACTTCCACGACAAGGGATGGAAGTCTGTTCCACCCACCAACCACCCGCTGGCTAAAGGCAAATTTCCGCACATCTATCCTACATCTGTCTTTCCTCAATTTGAATTTATGCCCTCTCAGGTGATTTTTCTGAGCTAGAGGAAGAATCCCATCAGCATTGAGCATGCTCAAACCATTCAAGGCTTTGTACACCTCTATCAGATCACCCCGCTGGTGCCTAGTTTCCAGACACTGTAATTTGCAAAACTTAAGCCTTTCTTCGTAAGAGAACCCCTTTGTCCCATTCACCAATCTAGTTGCCCTTCTCTGTACTCGTTCCAGCAGCTCTACATCCTTCCTGAAATGAGGCCTCCAGGCCTGTATACAGTACTCTAGGTGTGGCCTGACCATTGCCTTATACAAGGGAATAATCACCTCCTTATCCCTGCTAGAAAAATTCCTATATATCATTGACAATACACCATGAGCTACTCTTGCAGCTCGTCTGCACTGCTCAGAGAACTTCATATCTGCCTGCACCACCACCCCCAGGTCCCTTTCATTCTGTACCACTGTCAGTGTAGTACCACAGAGTTGATACGTTGCTCTGGGGTTGCTGTTTCCCATATGTAGTACTTTACATTTGTCAATGTTAAACTTCATTTGCCACCTCGAAGCCCATCTGCTCAACCTTTCCAAATCCTGTTGCAGCAGCATAGTGTCAGTAGTGTCCTTGACAACCCTGCCAACCTTCGTATCGTCTGCAAACTTGGACATTAAGCCTGATATACCATCATCAATATCATTTATAAATACAGAAAACAATAAAGGCCCCAATACTGAACCCTGAGGGACTCCACTAATAACATTAGTCCACGATGAGCAGTGTCCATTGATTACCACTCTCTGTCTTCTCCCCCTCAACCACCCCTTTATCCATAGCAGCAACTTGCCTCCAATGCCACACTGCTCCAATTTGTGCAGCAGTCTTCCATGTGCAACAGTATCAAAAGCCTTTCTAAGATCCAAGTATATAATATCAAAGTTATTCCCTGCATCCAGTTCTTTTGTGACTGCATCATAGTATCCAATCAAATTGGTCAGGCAAGACTTCCCCTTAACAAAACCATGCTGTGTCCTAGCTATAACTGAAGTCTTGTCCAGATGATCCTGCAGTGCCTCCTTCACCAGTGCCTCCATTAATTTTCCGGGAACAGAAGTTAAACTCACAGGTCTATAAATACTTGTGTCAGCCTTTGATCCCCCTTTGTGAATTGGGGTCACATTTGCACATCTCCAGTCAAGGGGTACTTCCCCTGAGTCCAAGGAAGCTCTCATAATTATGGCTAAGGGTTTGCTTACCTCCTTTGCTGCCTCCTTTAATATAACTGGATAGATCCCATCCACCCCGGGTGCCTTTCTTGTGTTTATCTTCAACAATTTCTCCTCCACTTTGCTCTCAGTTATTACAAGATTCTCTAGCTTACTGCTAGAGTTGAATACACCTCTGGCATTCCCCTCGCTGAATAACTCCTCATGTGTGAATGTCGATGCAAAATATTCATTTAGTTTGTTAGCTACCCGAGCAGGGTCATCAACAGTTGACCCATCGATCTCAAGTGGACCAATCTGATTCATTCCCTTCCTTCTAGAGTTTACATAAGTAAAGAACTCTTTGCTGTTTTTCTTCGCATCCCTTGCCAAGGATCTCTCGTAATCTGCCTTCGCCTGCCTAACCTCCTTTGTAACTTGGTTACAGATCAACTTGTATCTATCATAGGCATCCGTGTCACGTGTTAATTTGTATGTATCCCATGCATTTTTCTTCTCTGCCATATGCCTCATTAGTTCATCTGACAACCATTTAGGCCTAAACCTTGAACAATATTTCTTAGTTGGTATGTAAAGCCTAGTAGCTTCCACGATAAGTTCTTTGAATGCTTCCCATTTTGAATTTGCTGTTGGCAATATCATCAGTTGATCCCACTGTATAGAATTTAAATACTGTCTCAGTCCATTGTAGTCGCCTTTACGAAAGCAATACCCCTTCCCTTTACCCCTAATGGTAGTTACCTCTTTGAGTAACTCCCACTTCAGCACACTGTGATCACTGCCACCAAGTGGTTCATTTATCTGCAGATTCTTAATGCATGAAGAATCACTACTGATAATCAAATCAAGAGTATTACTCCCTCTAGTTGCCTCCCGAACATGCTGATGTAGAAAACAATCATCCAATAAATCCACAAAAGCCTTGCTACTGTGTGAGTGACCAGCCCCCAAATTCCAGTCAATATCTGGGAAATTAAAATCCCCCATTATAAGACTCTCTGATTTACTGGCCCACTCTATTTCTCCGAACAGTTTCTTATTATACTCATCAGAGTCATTAGGCCTATAGCACACTCCTACTCTCAATTTTGATCTCCCAATGCTTATGTCACACCAAACTGACTCGACACTGCACTGTCCAGCGATGTCGACTGGCTTCACTTCCTTGGATTTTATGTGTTTTTTAACTAATAGCATAACCCCTCCTCCCTTCCTATCCTGTCTATCCTTTCTGTAGACATTGTACTCCCCAAATTCCAGTTCTGCATTTCTTATATCTGTGTGACACCACGTCTCTGAAATCCCCACAATATCTGCCTTTGATGTTTTGAGCAATACCTCAAATTCATCAAATTTATTTACTAAACTCCTAGCATTGGTGTACACACAAGTATACATGCACCTGTTCTTTTTCTTAGCTACCCTAACACAACCCATGTGTTTACTTGTACCCCAATGATTCCCAGCAGTCTCTGAAATATCCTGCATCTTATTTTTAGATTGTGTAATTGGATAGATACCATCCACCTCAGTTGCCTTTTTTATGTTTCCTTCAACAATTTGTCTTCCACTTTCCTCTCAGTTATCTTAAAATCATTCAGTTCCCTGTTAGAGTTTGATAAACTACTGGCATCCTCCTCCCTAAAAAATTCCTAATGTGTGAATGTAGATGCAAAATACCTATTCAGTCTCTCAAAATACCTATTCAGTCTACCTATTCTTCAACCTGAGAAGGATCATCAACCCATAGTTGTACTCTTAATATAAGTAAATAAGTCTTTGCATTCCTTGCTAGCAACTTCTCATGATCTGCTTAGCTTGCCTAACCTCCTTTGTGACATGATTGCAGACTAGTTTATATCTACCATAGGCTTCTGTATCACCTGATAATTTATAACATCCCATGCATTTTTCTTCTCTGCCACATGTGTCAGTAGTTCTTCTGACATCAATTTAGTTCTAAGCCTTGAACAGTATTTCTTAGTTGGTATGAAAAGCCCTGATTATTTACCTGAATGGTTAACAATTAGAATTTGTGTTAGTAACATCATTAGTTTGTTCCACTGTATAGAATTAAAAAACTGTGGGACCACTATAGTTTGCTTTACAAAAGCAAAAACTCTTCCCTTTATCCTTGATGGTAGTTGCATCTTTAAGTAAATCATACATCAATACACTGTGATCACTGTCCCCTAGTGGTTTGTTTATCTGTAGATTCTTAATGCATGAAGAATTGCTGCTAATAATCAGATCAAGAATATTGCCCTCTTGTGTTGTCCCCTCTAACATGCTGCTGTAGAAAAGTCATTCAATAAATCCACTGAAGACTTGCTAGTATGTGAGTGACCAGTCCACAAGTTCCAGTACCCATGTGGGTAGCACAGTTGATAGAATCACCGTCCTCCCCACACCGGGTGGAAAAAACTTGAGTTTGAGTACTGTCAATGACATGAGGAATTTTTATGCCCCTTTTTCACAACGTGGCAGAGTTAACAGTCTCAGGCGAGGGTAGCATGGTTTTCCCTCCTGGAACCTCAGGTTTTTCATCTAGCAAACAGAAAATTGATCACAGAACACATGCAATTTACAGACAATATACATAAAGCAATATAGCCATAGTCGCTAATTCTCCTATAACCCTATTACAACAACAATAAGTTCCAGTCAATATCTGCAAAGTTAAAATCCACCATTATAAGGTATTCTGATTTACTGACCCTCTCTATTTCTCTGTACAGTTATTTGTTGTACTCATCATAATCATTTGGCCTGTAACATTCTTACTGTCATTTTTTGATTTCCCAGTGCTTATGTCACACCAAACTGACTGAACATTACGCTGACCATCCATGTCAACTGGATGCACTGTGGTAAATTTGATGTGCTTTTAACTAAGAGCATAACTTTGGTTAGTACTAATAGGATGAATATAGTTAATGTTTTAAATCAATCCTACTTTCCTTTCATAGTAGATATAATGAACAATTTTATGTATGCATGTGTGTTTTATACATTATCTTACAAAATGTTGTGGACACTTTCAGTTATAATCAAAACATTCAAAAACAGTTAGCATACCAACCCACCTTTCACTGTAATAGTATTAATCAGATCATTCAATTCAACAAAGCAAGCTACTCATTTTACATCATTCTCTCATCAGCCAAAAAAAAACTCTCTGCCTCAATAACCAACAGAAGATTATATCTCACTTCGTGAGATGTAATCTTCTGTTGCTTCCCAAAAATTTTGTTTGTCTTCTAATTCTAGTTCTGCCTGCCTGCAGTAATGTATATTCCTCATTCATACATCAGTTAGGTAACTTATTTAAATGATTAAAAACACAGCCCAAAAGGTGGACTTCGTGAGATGTAATCTTCTGTTGCTTCCCAAAAATTTTGTTTATGCCTTCTAATTCTAGTTCTGCCTGCCTGCAGTAATATATATTCCTCATTCATACATCAGTTAGGTGTTTCTAAGATCCTTAAATACCTAACTCAGGTCATTCCTTAAGAGTCTGTTCTTCAGTTTCTGCAATATTGTAAGATGCTCTTTAGAGGGATGACCGTTAGCAGTCTTAACCGAGTCTAGTTGCTTTTTTTTGGTAGGGTCTGAATACAATGCTTTAGTTGTGATATTGCTGTCATTTTATGAAGAGGAATAATATCCTTCTCCTTTTTTAGCACAGATCAATTAGTGCATGCTTTGCTGGCTGCCTGCATACACTATGAGGAGACATCATGACTAGTTGTATTTTAATCATTAGCAGAGGCGTATGATACAAGAAAGCAAGCTTGTACAGCATCAGCCGAAAAAAAAAAAAAAAAATCCTTCCAATTTCACCAATCCATTCGCTCCAAACGTTTGTCTAGTTCTGCCTTGAATTTATTTAAGCTGTCAACTTCTACAACAACAAATGGAAGTTTGTACCAGCAATCAACCACCCGCTGGCTAAAGGCAAACTTCTGCACATCTATTCTATAACTGTCTTTCCTCAGTTTGAATTTATGTCCCCTCAAGCGATTAATCTGGGCAAGAGGAAGAATCCCATCAGCATTGAGCTTGCTCAAACCATTCAAGGCCTTATACACTTCAATCAGATCACATTGCAGGTGCCTAGTCTCTATATACTGTCATTTGTAAAACTTAAGCCTTTCTTTGTAAGAGCAACCCTTTTTTTTTCTTTGCATCCTTTGCCAAAGATTTCTTGTAATGTGCCTTTGCCTGCTTAGCCTCCTTTGTGACTTGGTTACAGACCAGCTTATATCTATCGTAGGCTTCCATGTCACCCATTAATTTATATGTATCCCATGAATTTTTATTCTCTGCCATATGTCTCATTAGTTCATCTGACATCCATTTAGGCCTAAACCTTGAACAATTTTCTTAGCTGGTATGAAAAGCTCCAAGATTAATTCTTCTAATGCTTTACATATAGAATTTGCTGTTGGTAACATCATCAATTGGTTCCACTGTATAGAATTTAAAAACTGTCTCAGACCTGCATAGTCACCTTTACGAAAGCAAAAACTCTTCCCTTTACCCCTGATGGTAGTTACCTCTTTGAGTAAATCCCAGATGAGCACACTGTGATCACTGCCACCTAGTGGCTCCTTTATCTACAGATTCTTAATGCATGAAGAATCACTACTGATAACCAGATCATGGTTATTACTCCCTCTAGTTGCCTCCCGCACATGCTACTTTAGAAAACGATCATCCAGTAAATCCAAAAAAAGCCTTGCTAGTGTGCGAGTGACCAACCCACAAATTCCAGTCAATATCTGGGAAATTAAAATCTCCCATTATAAGACAATCTGGCCCATTTACTGGCCCATTCTATTTCTCTGTACAGCTGTTCATTATACTCATCAGAATCGTTAGACCTATAACACACTCCTACTCTCAAATTTGCTTTCCCAGTGTCACACCAAACTGACTTGATACTGCACTGTCCACCCATGTCAACTGGCTGCACTTCCTTAGATTTAGTGTTTATTAACTAATAGCATAACCCCTCCTCCCTTTCTATCCTTGCTGTACACATTGCACTCCCCAAACTCCAGATCTGCATTCCTTATATCTGTATGACACCACGTCTCTGATATTCTGACTATATCTGCCTTTGATGTTTTGACCAACACCTCAAATTCATCAAATATATTTACCAAACTCCTAGCATTGGTGTACAGGCAAGTATACATGCACCTGTTCCTATTCTTAGCTACCCTAACACAGGTCATGTATTTACTTGTTTCACAATGACTCCCAGCAGTCTCTGAAATCCCCTGCACCTTGTTTTCCAGGCTTCTGCACATTCCAATAGAAGCAGTGCAAGAATCACTTTCACTTCTGCTAGTGGCTACTGTTAATCTATTAATCCGTGTATCCTCCCCCCAAGCTAGCAGTTTTCTAACCCACCTAACACTGCCTTGATAGCATCAGCAATTATTCTTGCACCCTTTCTATTTAAGTGTATCCCATCCCTGTAGAAGCAGTCTCTCCTGTTAACAAGCACAGACCAGGCTGAGAAAAATTCTATCCCACAAGCCTTGCACAATCTCTCCAGGGCCGAATTGATTGAAAAGGCTCTCATCAAACACTCTCTTTCGTCGTGTCTTGGCAGAATTGCAGATACTTCTAAATTCAACCCTAACTCATGGCTTTTTTTCAACGTTGACTTGTACTTGTTAAATAATCCTGCCGGTCTAATCCTCCCTCCCTATTCTTCCTTACCTATTCTTCTCATTATAAATCATCTTTAAATTTCATATATCTGGGAAAGAATTCAACCAATGACAAAGAGCAGGAATTCTTTTCCCCAGACATGTGACCTTACATTAAACTTCAGTATCTGCTCATTTTACTCAGCTAGTTTCTGATTCACTTAAATATCTTCCCACTAATCCCAGCACCAGTGGCAAGACTACCATACCACAAGGGAACCTGTGCAGTCAAGAGGCCTGATAGTATTTCCCTGATTTGGTATTGTCAAACAGAATTTATACTTTTGCCACTGCCCAGCACACTGCAGTTTGTACAGCCTTTCATAAGGGACTGCTTCGTGTATCATTGAAAACATTCTACTAATGTCAATAGCATTGTGCTCTCCTCCTGATTTAGAGCATCTGTGAGTGCATGATTTGAATAGAACAATATCAGAACATTGCAGTGACAAGCATCAACAGTGGCATATGATTCAAGAAACCAAGCTTATACAGCGTCAGCCAAAAAAAAAAAAAAAAAACGTATCCATTCACTCCAAAAGTTTGTCCAGGTCTTCCTTGAATCTATTAGGCTATCAACCTCCACAACGACAGATGGAAGCTTGTCCCACCAATAAACCTCCCACTGGATAAAGGCAAATTTCCTCACATAGACAATTTCAGCACTAGACAAACATTTGGAGTGAGTGGATGGGTGAAATTAGTTTTTTTTTTTTTTTTTGGCTGATGCTATATAAGCTTGCTTTCTTGCATCATGTGCCTTTGCTAATGCTAAACATCCTCAGCATTGAGCTTGCTCAAACCATTCAAAGCCTTATACACTTCAATCAGATTACCTTACAAGTGCCTAGTCTCCAGATGCTGTAATTTGCAGAACTGAAGCCTTTCTTCTTAAGAGCACCCCTTGTTCCCCTCACCAATCTCATTTCCCTTTTCTGTACTCGTTCCAGCAGCTCTATATCCTTCCTAAAATGAGGCCTCCAGACTTGTATGCAGTACTGACCATTACCTTATACAAGGGATAATCACCTTCTTGTCCCTGCTAGAAAAGTTCCTGTATATCATTGATAATGATTCCATGAGCTGCTCTAGCGGCCTGTCTGCACTGCTCTGTAAACTTCATATCTGACTGCACAATTACCCACAGGTCTTTTTCATTCTCCACTACCCTGAGTGTAGTACCACCACACAGTTGGTACGTTACTCTGAGGTTACTGCTATCCATATTCAGTACTTTGCATTTGTTAATGTTAAACTTCAGTTGCTATCTTGCCCATCTGCCCAACTTTTCTAGATTCTGTTGCAGCAGTGTCCCATCATTACTGTCATTATCAACCCCAGTGGCAGATTCAGGGTAGGGCACCAGGGCATTCCCCCCCCTGTTGTTTTTCAGAAAATATACTCCAATCGTTTAAGTTCGCTTTATCTACAAAAAAAATTTTTTTCATTATTAACATAGGATTTTATGTATTGTGTCTCAGCTATTTTCAACTGACTACAGTTGGCAGCACTGATGTGATTGCCATTCTAGTGCATAAAATGGTGCCCCCATCATTTTTTTTTTTTGGATCTGCCACTGATCAACCCTGCCAACCTTTGTACCTTCTGCAAACTTGGATGTTAAGCCTGATATACCTTCATCAATATCATTGATAAATATAAAAAACAACAATGGTTCCAACACCGAACCCTGGGGGACTCCATTAATAACATTAGTCCACAAAGAGCAGTGTCCATTGATTACCATTCTCTGTCTTCTCCCACTCAGCCAGCCCTTTATCCATAACAGCAATTTGTCCCTAATGCCATACTCCTCCAATTCGTACAGCAGTGTTTTATGTGCAACAGTATCAAAATCTTTCCCAAAATCCAAGTATATGATATCAAAATTATTTTTTTGCATCCGGTTCCTTTCTGACTACATCGTATTATCCAATTGGACTGGTCAGGCAAGATTTTTCCTTAATAAACCCATGCTATGTCTGAGCAATAACTGAAATCTTGTCAAGCACAGAAACTTCAATCGAGTTCTTTTGTATGAAATGGAAGAATGCAGAATTAAGGAAAAATCAATATGGCCCTCTTTTTTTGTCTGCCCCCCTCCCCATTAATTCTACATTCTATTTCATACAAAATAAGCAGGTTGAAGTCAGATCTGTACTTGCCATTGCAATATTCTGATACTGTTGTCTCCAAACCATGCATTCACAATTCTTGCTTTTGTGATATGGAGTATTGCCATGTTAAAAAGAGGCCACTTCCATAAACTTGTCACAATGCAAGACAAAAAAAAAATAGTTCAGAACATGAATGCGGGATGCAGCATTCATGGTTCTGTGCATAGTGATCAGTGTAAATATTGCACGTGTGCATCGTTGTGAAGGCTGCCTTATTTTGTGCTCCTCAAGTTTACAGTGTTTTCATGTGTTATTATGTGAGTTACACCAACTTTTTTGTCTAGTGACCTGACTGATCATACTATGCACCTATAGTTGAAGATTGCTTCCCTAAACCTTAAGGTAATTATGATCTGTTTCTTATCTATATTCATATTTGCCATATTTGCTTGTTTCAAGGCCCGAATTTTACTTTCGCATTTTTTGGCCTTTACTGCACGCCAACTCCCCACCGCCTCCAGGCTATATCACAAGGTCAAGCAGTTCCACCATGTTGTGAGTTTGCCCTCCGTTAATCACTTCAAATGTGTAAATTTTACATTTCTGTCCTATTTTTTGCACTAGTCTGGCTTACGAGACTGGTCTGCGCATCATGCTGCTAACCTGACTAATTGCTTCAAGACTGTTACTCCCTGCCTCTTCTCTTTCCTGGATACTGCCTTTCTTGACGTAAAAAAGAAGAAAATAATAAAATAAAATAACTCGTGTGTGCCACTAATTGAGCTTTTTCAGAAAATAAGCAGTCAGTATTCCAGAAAATTTGTGGAGTTTTTAGACAGGTTACAGCCCAGGACTAGACTTATAGAATTATTGTTGATTCAGTTTGATTTATATTGCTTGTGCAAATAATGATGTCTAATGACAGCTCCTCTTCATCTGGTGAGGATGAATCTGATAATTTTCCCTCTCTTCCACCTAAGATGCCACAGAGGACTCCCCATCTTTCACATAAGAAGAAAAAGAATAAGAGCAAGAAGAAACTTAAGCTCCTTTTGTCCCGGTATGAGACTGCTGCTTCTGCAGATGAACAAGTTAAGCTAGTCTTTAGAGGCAGTGGAAAGTCCTTCTGGATGTCCTGTTGCTGACTCTTCCGGTAACAACCTTGGTGCTTCCAAGGATTCCCCTCCAGCTACTCCTGTTGTGACATCTGTTTTGGACCTTGCATTTGCTTCTGGCCTCAGTTCTTCCTCCAGGCTGGAAATTCTTTCCGATTCTTGTAATGCAGAAAATAAGGGTCTTGAGGATGCTCTCTACTGTCACCAGATCATCTCTAAGCTGCATAAAGAACAGATATCTTTTATTAATTGCAATGCAAATGGACTCACAGAAACAGCAGCAACCTACATCCATGACTTGTGGTCAAGCCACGGAGCTGCTAATCGATGAGAAACTATGCATTATCAATGATGAGCTATGATCCAGAGTGATCGTCCTTGAAAAAGTCTTAGACACTTTCACTATAAACCTACCTACATCTTCATATATCCCAGATCCCACTCCATTTGCAGAAGCTCTGAGGAAGGACATTTCCCCACCTTCTGGTACCAACAAACCTTCCACAGCCTCAAACAGACTCCAACTTGGCCCCAAAACCCAACTATTACAGAATGTCCTCCTGAGAGCCAATGACACCAGCAAACTGAAAACTAGCTATGAGGTAAAGGAGTTTGTATGCAAAATGCTTGAAAGTGACTTCAAGATGGTTAAAATAAAATCTCTCAGAGTGATAAGAAATCGCGGAATCATCGTGAAAACTGCATCCAAGCAAGATCTCAATACTGTCTCCGCCTCTGCATTACTCTCTGCTGCTGACGTTGCCACTTCTGCTCCAAAAAGATCAGATCTTGCAATTATATTCTGTGCATTCCCAAAGACTATGCAAATGAGGACTTCTTAGAGGACCTTTACTTTAAGAACCTCATTGATTTAGGATTCTCATACGAGGAAATAAAGGAGGGCACTACGTTCCGGTTCAACACCAAATCAAACTCATCCTCGACTAATCATATGGTTGTCAGCTTTACACCAAAGATCTTTAAAGTACTGTCCTGTGAATGGGTGTTCCTTGGCTGTGGCTCCCACAAGTTTAGAGCATTTATGATAGTAACTAAAAGCTTTCTTTGCCTAGGCTATGGGCACACCACAGAACATTGCACTCACAGCTCTCCAATCTGTAGTCACTGTGCCCGTAGTGGGCCTGTCATTGCAGAGTGCCCACACAAAGAGGAGCAGCCTGTCTGCATTAACTGTAAGAGGCAGAAGAGGGCTTCACAGCACTTGGTGAGAGATATAACCTGCCCTGGAAATGATACGGCTCAGAACTGCTGATGGAGAGAACCCGAATAACTCTACATTTCAGGTGAATCAAAATAAAATGTCTTCTGATGGTTTTCACTCTCAGTCTTTTTCCTGCACTCCACAAAACCTTAAAGTTCTTCAAATCAATGAACATAGGTCACGAATCATCGTGGATGAGATTCGGCTGGCTGCAGAGCAAAATGCTGTGGACGTGATCTCTATCTAGGTACCCTGCTTCTCGAAGGGTCAGTTTGGACATATCTCCAAGATTATGGGCTATTCCATTTATGCTCGAGTGATACCACCTGTGCCCCAAGACCCTAAAACATGCACCATCATTTTAAACAGAAATTTATATGTTGTTGTTGTCCATGGTCTCTGCAACAAACTGGCTACTTGTGTGCAAATCACTTTCTCATCTCTCTCTTTCTATCTTTTGTCAATCTACTGTCCCCCTTCTGCAGATTTCAACGACTCATTAAACTTCTTGGAGTTTGCGCTTAACTTCCTCGGCTCTAGGAATATCCTCATTACCTCGGATGTCAATGCAAAGTCCCATTTATGGTTCAGTGCTGTTTCTGACACCCGAGGTCTTCTTCTTGAGGACTCGATTTTAAGTCGCAATCTTGCAGTCCATAATTGACCAGGCCAACTCTATACCTAATGCAGCTCAACTGGCGAGTCAAACATTGACGTTGCACTCACCACCAGTGACTTAAATTCACGCATCAGTGACTGGGTTACAATCCAAGATTGGACACTCAGTGATCATAGAGCCATTGTGTTCCACATCTCTGTCGATGCACCTACCAACTGCAACTAACCTAGAACACCAGACTTCGTCTGGTTCTGCACAAAAACTATTGACTGGGACTCTTTTGATGCCTCTATCACTAATAACATTCCATCAAACCCTCCAGACAGCTTCAGCTTAACTTCTGCAGAAAATTTAGCCAAACTTATTCAACGATCTCTTATAAAAGCCTCCTATAAATCAGCAAAGAAGACCATCCGCTCTAAAGTCCGCTCATGGTGGTCCTAGGACTTTGCTACTCTTTGAAAATTAGTTCACTATGCTCGACGGTTATATCAGCAACACAGCAACTGGCCTGCCGACGATGTTATGCGATTATATAATGACTACATTGCCAAAAAGAATGCCTTTAGTAAAGCAATTGCAATGAGAAAAAGAGAAACCTGGACCATCTTTGTAAAAGAATCCAACAGCAAAAACCCATGGGGCCTCATGTACAAAATAGCTCGGGAGAGAACATTTACCTCCTCGGCACTGTTACCACTGAGACTCATGAAATCTCTGACTGGACAGACTCTATCAACCAAATTCTTGACAACTTATTTCCTATGGATAATCCTTCTGAAGATTCTCCAGAGCATATGGCAATTCGGGAGGCAAATAACAAGTACACTACTGAAGAATGTACCAAGCCATTTACTCTAGAGGAACTTACCTTGGTGGTTAAGAAGATCAACGTGAAGAAATGTCCAGGAATGGATATGATTGAATATGTGTTCATTCTCCAGCTGTTAAAATTAAGACTTCTCTACTTGCCCTTGCTCTTCAATAAATGCCTCATGGAAGGCATCTTTCCCTCTGTTTAGAAGGTTTCTTTGCTCCGTCTTATCAAACAGCCAGATAAGCCTACCTCAAATCCACGTGCCTACAGACCAATTGCGCTGCTTGCTAACCTTGGCTCTTCGACTAACAGCTCTGTTTCAACAACAGAATCTCTTTTCTGCCTGTCAATATGGCTTCACTCCAGGTCATTCTTGCAAGGAGGTCTTGTCCGACTTTGTCTGGCACATTGTAAATTCTAAATCCAAATTTGAACTAGCTATTTTGGTTGACTTTGAGGGCGCCTTCTACACTGTCTGGTGGGGCAGCGCCCTTAAACATCTCCAGTCTGCCAGATGCTCCTTTCATATGTACAAATTATTTCAAAGCTATTTCTCTGACCGCTCAATAATTGTCAAGTCAAAATTTCTCCAAGTCTCTAGGAAGGTCTTTCGAGGGTGCCTCCTGGGGCCCCTTATCTGGAACATTGTGCTTCAAGACTGGCTGGGCTGTTCTCTCCAGTATTGTAAAATTTTTGCTTTCGCCGATGACCTGACAATTGTGGTCTCGGGCAGTTCTCGTGCGGTTTTGGAGGTGAATGCAAACCGGATTTTAACTGACCTTTCCACCTGGTCATTTGCTAACAAACTTAAAATTAATCCAGTGAAAACAAAAAAAAGATGCTTTTTAAATCCAAGTTGGATCTCAGGCGGCCTCCCCAAGTCAAAATATTTGGCAAGTGGCTCCCTATAGTCACTGATGCAAAACTCCTTGGGGTCTTTATTGACCATAAGCTTTCCTTCTATCCTCATCTGATTCACATAAGTACTAAAATCAAAAAATTCACAGGGTCAATTATTAGAATTTCCAGAGGGGAGTCGAGTCTCTCTAGGAAGTCACTCTTTCCCTACTATAATGCTGTTTTTCCTACCCATAGTCACCTATGCAGCAGGAGCTTGTTTTCATCGGGCCACCAATTCCAAAATGAGGTTAAAACTGAATTCCATCCAGCAGAGCATGCTCCTCTCTATTCTCAGAGTCTGTAGAACAGTTTCAACCACTGCAGTGCAAGTTATTGTGGCCCCGGGTGCCAAGCGAATGTGACTGAGCGATTTCTCTGTGCTATTACTGCGATTTCCCAAAAGTGATCTACAGTTATTTTACGTTCTTGACGTTAATAAATTTATTCATTTAAAAACAGCTCTTGTAACAAAAACACTTGTACAGAGCAAGAAAGGAAAGACACCTTTCTTTATTTCTTCTATTTTACTACTAACCACTTACTACTTTTTGCTTGGTCACACCAGGCACTGCTCCTGCCTCCCCGTGGCGGGGCCGGTAACCTTGGCAGAAAAGTCCATCTGCTAGGGGCTAAGAGGAGCCAACATGGAACAAAATATGTTTCCACCTTTAGAGCCGTCAAGCTGTCGGCCAAACACAGAAAATAACCATGACCATGATTCGTCGCAAGCAAAGAGGTTGGAAACCAATCCCTCAGCGACAGACTTACCTGCATTCTTAATAATGCACTCACTATCTGAACAGCCTCTCAGTAAGCTATCCCCCTTTTTAATTCAAAAACATCTGGAAAGTATTGCAGGGTCTCCCAAGACGGTTAAGAGACTGCAATCAGGGGACTTACTTATTGAAACTCTAAATAGCAGGCACTCAGAAATTACTAAAAAAGACAACTTTCGCTGGTATTCCAGTGAAAGTAACTCCACATGCAACCCTAAATACATCAAAGGGTGTAATATCTAGTTGGGACCTGATGAATGTGACGGAGGAAGAAATTAAAGAAGAGCTTCAGGAACAAAATGTAATAGCTGTAAAAAGAATAATGATAAAAAAAGACAATATTCTCACACCTACCAGAAATATCATTCTTACCTTCAACAGTCCAAACCTGCCCTCATCAGTAAAAGCTGGATATCTACTTTGCCGCACTCGTCCTTTCATACCAAATCCGTTGAGATGTTATAAATGCCAAAAGTATGGCCACTCTCAAACGACATGCAGAAGCAACCCAGTTTGTCCCAACTGTGGATCCTCCGATCACATTCAAAGTGAGTTTGGTGAAAGAAATGATATGTCCCAACTGCAAAGGGAACCATCCTGCCTACTCTAAGACGTGTGAGAGGTGGAAAACAGAGAAAAAAATTGTAAAATATAAAGTTGAAAACAGAGTTAGTTACCAAGAGGCAAAAAAATTAATTTCACCCAGTATGCCTAACCGTACCTATGCCAATATTGCAAAAAAATATCAAACCATTGCCACACAAACCGATGTTACCATTCCTTCAAACACTTCCATCTCTGACTGGGCTCGGGCTGTCCTCTCTCAGCAACAGTCCAGTGCCGTTAAGCACTCAGACCAAGCAAATAATACGCCTCTCACAATACCAGAAAAATCTCAATCTCCGCCAGTGAATGCCACTACTACAAATAATGATAGTTCGACTTCAAAAAAGATTACTCGGGACACATCGATGGAGTCAGAGTACCCATCCAAACAGGAAGATCCAATTCTGGAAATATTTGCAGAAGAAGAGATGGACACTGGTCGCCCTTCCTTTCCAAAAAGAGACAAACCAAAGCCAGAACGTCATAAGGCAGCCACATCAGGTACAGCTTCTTCTTCTAAATTTAAGTAATGCCTAACATCTTGCAATGGAATTGCAGAGGCTTTCGTGGAAACATTGACGACATCCGTTACTTAATTAATCGCTACTCTCCAGTTGGTTTCTGCCTGCAAGAAACCTATTTAACTACTCAAATTTCCATTTCCATAAAAAACTACTCGGTCTATAGACGAGATCGGAATACATCCAATTCTGCTCGTGGTGGTGTAGCTATTTTAATTAGTGCAAGGATTCCAGCTAGGCAAATCACTCTCCAAACCCAAATCGAAGCTGTCGCTGTGCGTCTGATTACTCAGACTGCATTAACTCTAGTCTCAGTTTATCTCCCACCAAATCATACTTACTCTTATAATGATCTTAAAGAACTTTTATTACAGCTACCCTCCCCTATCTGCCTGCTAGGGGATTTCAATGGCCACCACCCTTTATGGGGTTCATCTAAATTAGACAGACGCAGCCGACTGATTGAAACTTTACTGGAAAAAGAAAACCTCACTCTTCTTAACAGTGGCTCGCACACCCATATATAGTTACCGAATGGACAGACTTCTGCCATTGACCTATCGATTTGCTCCCCGATACTGTTTTCAGCTATGCAATGGTCCACTCTGGATGATCCCATGGGCAGTGATCATTTTCCAATTGTTTGTAATCTGTTGACTACACAACCACAATTAAAACAGCCCTGCAGGAAATGGAAATTCTCTAAAGCCAATTGGGCCAAATTTCAGTCAGCAATCACTCTTGACAAAAAAACTATTCAACTACACCCCATAGATGAAGTTACTGATTATATTACATCCCGCCTTTTAGTTGCAACTAAGTACTCAACTCCGTTATCAAATCCCCCGTCCCGACAGCATTTCAACTACTGGTGGAACGAAGAGTGCACAAAAGCAAAGAAGGAAAAAAATAAAGCATTTAATTTATTCCGTCGACCTCCAACCACAGCTAATCTAATTAGCTACAAGAAACTAAGGGCAAAGGCGCGTTACATTCAAAAGCAGGCCAAGAAAGATTCTTGGACTAGGTTCGCATCAACTATCAATAGGAACACTGACTCCAGACTAATATGGAAAAAAATTAGGCAGCTTTCTGGGAAGTTTCCAGCTGTTCCTTCCCCAATTCTCTCCTGCAATGGGCAAGAACTCTCTGCTCCTCTAGATATAGCCAATGCCTTGGGCAAAACTTTTGCTCAAATATCGGCTGCATCAAACTATACTCAAATTCCAGAAAATTAAGACTGCCAACGAACAGAGACCTATCAACTTTCGAACCTCACTGTCACTTCCATATAATCAGCCTCTGCAATATTGTGAACTTTTACAGGCCATCAGAACAACACGAAACAGTGCCTCTGGGCCAGATGGCATATATTATGTCATGCTGCAGCATCTCGATGAGAAAAACTTACAACTGCTTCTAATCTTTTTTAACCGGATCTTCCTGGAAAATATTTATCCAACCTCTTGGCACCATGCTACAGTTTTGGCGTTTTTGAAACCTGTAAAAGATCCCTCCAGTTCTAATAGTTACAGACCAATATCTCTGTCAAGTTGCCTTGGTAAAATTCTTGAAAAAATGATCCATAGTCGACTCACTTGGATCATTGAAACTCAACATCTACTGAGTAATTGTCAACATGGCTTTCGCAAAAACAGGTCATCCCTAGATCTGATGATCAAGGCGGAATCTGAAATTCGCAATGCCTTTGTGAAAAACGAACACCTTGTCATGGTCTCCATTGATATAGAGAAGGCATTTGATACTACCTGGCGGTATGGCATTCTCAGTGACCTATATAATCTTGGTCTACGAGGCAACCTACCCATATTTATTAGGAACTTCCTCAAGAGCCGATCTTTCCAGGTGAGATATCAAAATTCCCTTTCTGCTACATTCTCGCAGGAAGAAGGAGTACCACAAGGATCAGTTTTGAATGCAACCTTGTTTGCCCTTAAAATTGATTCCATTACAAAAGTACTCCCAAATACTGTAGAGGCTTACCTTTACGCTGACGATCTCGCTATTTCTTGCCATTCTCAGAACATGAGATCTATCAAAAGGCAATTGCAGATGTCCCTCAATAAAGTTCAAAAGTGGGCTGAGCTCAATGGATATCGTCTTTCCCAACAGAAAACAGTTGCGATCCACTTTTGCTGTCAACGCAAATTGCATGTAGATCCTGAACTTCGGATTTCAAATTCCACCATTCCGATTGCCAGCAATATGAAATTCTTGGGACTAATCCTGGACAGTAAGCTCAACTTCTTAGAGCATGTTAAATTAATACGTACTGCCTGTCTTAAAAAGATCAACATGCTAAGAGCTTTATCTGCCCTCTCTTGGGGAGCAGATCGTACAACTTTGCTGCTCTTATATAGAGCACTGATTAGATCCCGTTTAGATTATGGTGCTCCAGTTTATGATTCTGCCCAAAGGAGTGTGCTACGCTGGCTGGATCCTATTCAACATAATGCATTGTGGATTGCAATTGGTGCATACAGGACATCTCCAACTCAGAGTCTATACATTGAAGCTAATGAGCCCCCTTTGCATCTTCGTAGAAAAATGTTACTACTTAAATATGCAGCCAAAATACAGACTTGCCTTTTGCATCCTATTCAGCCATACCTTTTTAATCAATCACTAGTTAATCTCTATAGAAATAAACCAAGTAAAATCCAACCGGCTGGCCTACGGCTCCTTGAAATATCACAGAACTGGAATGTTCCTCTCCACAATAGGCAACAGATAAAGAATTACTCTCATCCACCATGGACCACCTTTCCTCAACTGACCTCTGATACCTATTTTCTTCAATGGGGAAAGAATTGCCTACCGGCAGTGACTGTGCAACAACTCCATGCTAGCCATATTCAAACCTATGCTGACTTCTTGCCGATATATACGGATGGTTCCAAATCTCTTTCAACTGTTGGAGCAGCAGCAGCAGTGTTTCCCTCTGCTATCATATCAGCTTCTCTTCCACCTGAGTATAGCAACTTTTCAGCAGAACTGTATGCAATACAGTTAGCTCTAGAAAATTTGACTCTACATCCATCTGCAAAATATATAGTTTATACTGACTCTCTCAGCTCAATTAAAGCAATGCAGAATACATCTCAAAAGAATCACCATATTGTAATGAAAATCAGGAGTTTGTTATTGCAGATTTATCATATCATCGTCAACAAGTTTTGCTGGATTCCAGCACATTCAGGCATAAAAGGAAATGAAGTGGCTGATATATTTGCCAAAAGTCCAAGTTCAGACCTAACTTCTGTCCCTATTCCAGCGCCCGATTATAATATCTTAATTCAAGCAGCATGCCATGCACAGTGGACAGAATTATGGCATAACCAAACGAATAACAAACTTTTCCAGCTGAAACAATACCCAAAGTTCTGGCAATCCAGCAATCAGACAGTGCGGCGGGAAGAAGTGGTACTCACACGAATGAGAATAGGACACACCCATCTGACTCACCTCCATCTACTAATGGGCGATGATCCTCCTCAGTGTCCACACTGCTTAGAATATCTAACTGTCAAACACATTCTGATTGACTGTCCACAGTATCAACAACATCGAGATGCAATATTTCAAAATCTGGCTAATCGTCGAGAACCATTGACTTTACATCATATCATTGGAGAGGATGCAAATGTTAACGCGCTTTTCTGCTTTTTAAAACAAATTGGATTGTATCATCTTTTATAAATAGGCTTCAGAACTGAAACTAATTTAAACTGGATTATTTTTTAATATTCATACGAATAGGCGCACTATAGCCATAGCAGCTAATGCGCCCATAAACACCCATACCACACACACACACACACACACACACACACACACACACACACACACACACACACACACACACACACACACGCAAGTTATTGCAGGGTCCTTTCTGTTGGATCTATTTGTCATCTATCCTGGCCTCTGCTTTCGACACAAAAAACAAATACTTTCAGAATTACCTGGTCTAAAAAAAAGAGAAATCCAGATGCTTTAACGAGCTAATTAGCATCGGGCAGACTAGATGGGACACCATCCCACTTGGAGCAGCCACAAGAAAATTCCTACCTGATGTGACCTTCTTACTCTCTAAATCGGTTAAAACCTGGTGCTCCTTAACTATGGAAACTTCCTTTCTGGTAACTGGACATGGCTCTCTCTCTCAATCAAAAACTCTGTCAGTTTCGCTTGCATCACACCAATCTCTGCAGCTGCAGGAATATAGAAGATTGGAGTCACCTGCTGAACTGTGTAATCTACAGTGATCTTAGGGTGAAGCTCCGAACTGACATTCCAGATCTCTCTCTTTCTTTCTCTCTCTCTCTAGGGCAAGAAAAATTGCTTCTGAAGAATAAGAACAATCTCTCAGATCTTCAGAACTTTGCCTCCGAAGTGTTTGCTCGCAGAAAGAGACTCAACGCCAGAGTAGCGTACCAAAAGAATCCACCAAATACACCTGTGTAAGTGGGACAATAGTTTGTTTCTCTGTTATCCTGGTTGACAAAACATGTACTTTCAGGGAACACTCAAAAATTTCTGTGCAGTGCTGGACTACTCATGAATTAAGCATAATTGCATCAAAATTCGATATATTTTCTTCTATGGTTCATGTATGCAATTGTCATTGTACTGATCCTAAAGGTCACCAATTCCACATCTGAATTATCCTGGATACAAGAGTACTTATTGAAGACTACTTTTCTTTTCTTTTTTCTTTTTTTTTCTTACCAGCACCAGCATCTTTTTTCTTTTTTTTATTATTTGTTTGTTATTATTATTTTTTTTATCCCAGTGTCTTTTTTTTTTTTTCCTCTCTCACTAATGTATTTTTTTTTTATATATTTTATTTTATCTCAACTAGCACCACGGGTTGGGTTTTTGTTTTTTTTTCCTCCTCTTTCTCCTTTCTTTTCCTCTGGAATGGGCCCCAGAGGATCCTGGCCCACCTTTTGGCATCATTAGGTGGGTCAGAGTCTCTTTTGAGACGTTGTGCTCTACTGGAACTGGCCCACCTTCCTGTGGTGTGGACGAGTACCCAGAATCATCTGTCCAGGTGATTGATGCTTCTGGGTAGCCAAGTGGCCAGAACATAACAACAAAATACACACAGAATGCACAGAAACCTACATTGACGCATTTCTGGCCCATTTACAGTTGATTCTTCTCTTCACAGAAACACGAGGCAGAGTTGAACAGATGTTCTAGGTGCTGCCCTATACATGTACACATGTTTGTTAGTTGTTTGGTTTTTGGGAGCATTAGCAACTAAGGCCATATTGCTCCGGGGATATGCGGTGGTCATTCCCTGATCTTTCTGCATCCTCCATATTTGGTGGTCACAGGCTCAAACTGCGGTCTAATCAAGAAGCGTGTGCTACGCACTGCTGCTCCTTCCCACCTGGCTACGGAGGCACCAAAGTACACATGTACCTAATCCATACCACACAAAACACTTTTAGACTATGGCACCACGTGCTCTCACCTTCACAGTTGGAATAGTGCACTTGGGTAGTATGCACTCTCCAGGAATCCTCCATACTCAAGCAGGTCAGTGAAACTAAGAGTATGTAATGTGACCTATCACTCCACAGGACCAATTACCATAGATCCATAGTCTAGGGTTGGTGTGTCTTGCATTTTGCCAATTGATTGTGTGATTTGCCTTTTTTTTTTTTTTTATTAAAGGCTCGTACTCTGTTGGCTGTTCCGTGAAAGTTTGTTTTACAGTTCTCTACATCTGTGGGGACATTACAAGTTCGCCTGAGGGTGTTCACAGTTCCAAACTCAGAATTGCTAGGATCTGATAGTGAGATGAGGTAACCGGCCATGTCAAGGAATGTCTTGGGCAGTGTACCTCTGGACTTCCATTTAAATAATAGTAATTACAGGCATTTACCCTATGTGATATCCAACTGTCATATCCCTCAAACTTTGTTAGGTCTTTTTGTGTGCTCGTTGTTTTGAAATGAATTCTGAGCAAATTTCCAATCACCTTTTTAGATCAAAATATTTCTGTGTTTCATACTGCACACAGTTTGTTGCAATCAGAGGGGTGTATGAAGACTTTTTTAGTAGGATAATATATGTTAACATTAGAATATCTAAATGATGAAAGGAAATGGCATTTTTTTTAACAATTGCTCCCTCCTCCAATCACTCACTACTAAAAAGTAACCCACCAGTTCTGTTTTGAATTTCACCCTCACCTTGGCAAATAATTTATTCTAATGAAGTACAGCTTGCTGCCCAGAGGCACACGTTATGAATTTCATTCAGCCTTCTGTTACTTCCTAAAATTTTATATTTTTTGTTGTTCCTAGTCTTGTCTATATTAATAATGAATATACCTCCCTCATTCATTTTACTTACAAACCCTAACCAAAATGTTAAGTTTCCAAGCCAGTTTACATATTCGAAGCCATTCCTCTCCCCCATCTATCAACTGTAAAAATAGCAATTCCTCCACAGAATTATCTCTAGAGGTAACTCAGTGAAGAAATTACTGAATGCTTAGTAATAAATACTTAAAAGAAGTTTATGTTCCCTTGATGTGATCCGAGGAGTAAGTTCCCTTGATGTGATCCGAGGAGTAAAGATGCCATCAACATTTTGTTTACTCAATGCTTTTAAAGCCTTATGCATTTCAACAGATCTGGAAGCAATTTACTGAACCTCAGTTTTTCTTGCTAAGAAGACTGTTTTGTGCTCTCATGTAGGCTTGTTAATCTTCCCTGCACTCTTCTGAACAGGTCTGTATCCTTCTTAAAATGAAGTTTGGAAATGGGAGAGGAAGTTTATTTTCGAAAAATTAGGAAAGAAAAAAGAATAAATTAAGACCTAGAAAAATTAGGCAGGGAGGCTGAGAAGTAGCAATTTAAGTTTAACATTGAAAAATTCAAGGTACTGTATGGGCACAGTAATCCCAGAAATAATATACCATTTAGTTGTTACCACACTCGAGGTGGTGGAGAATGAAAGACAGGATTTAATTGTACAGTTCAACATGAAGTTTTCTGAGCAGTGCAGACTGGCTGCTAGAGCAGTTAATGGGATTCTGTGAATTATATATACCAAAATTTTGGCAGCAAGAATAAGGAGGTGATTTTTCATCATAAAAAGTAGTTTAGACTGCATCTTGAGCACTGCATACAGTTCTGAAAGCCTCATTTTAAGAAAGCTGTGGAACTGTTGGAATTCTTGCAGAGAAGAGTGACATGATTAGTCAAGGACATAAAAGGGTATTCACACTACCATGAGGGACTTCAGTTTAGTAAATTGCAGTGCTTGGAAACCAGGCACCTACAAGGAGACCTTATTAAATTGTTTAAGGCTTAAAATGGATTGAGCAAAGTAAATGCTTATAGCATTTTTACTCTTTCTTAAACAACACATATAAGGGAACATTAATTTAAATTGAAAAACAGTGGCTGCAAGATAAGTTTGCAAAAATTTGCATTCAAGCAGGGAGTAATTGGTTGTTGGAATAAACTTCCATCTCTGGTGTTGTAGAAGTGGACTGTTGGAATAAATTTAAGGAAGCATTTGATAAATTATTAGAGGGGATGGTCAAATGAGCTGGGTAGTTTTTTTTTGTTTTTTGTTTGGGCCAATGCTGTATAAGTTTGCTGCTTTGCATCATTTGCCAATATAATATAGCAAACTCTTTAAAATCAAGCCCCTTTGGGGATTGAAATTGCTGGATTTTAAAAGTTTACAGATTTTAGAGAGATATACCTAGTGGTTATTTTAGAGGATCACATTTCAACAAATATTAAGCACAAACATCTGAACTTTTATATCTATAAACATTTACAATGATTATGTTGTCCTTTCATGTGTTTTTGCAACCAGAAGGATTTACACTGTATGAATGATGCAATGGATTATCACAGAAGAACAGAAGAACGAACTTGTCTTTGTAATGAGTTGCCCTGGTATTGCACCACTTTAACAGATAGCAAATTCTTTACAACTGTTTTATCAGTTTATTGTCACTAGAGACACTACTTGCAAATGAGACCAGTTTGCCTTGAACCAGGCTGTCAAAACATCCCATCTTTTTAAAAAATAGTCAGTTAACCATTTGGAGATGCCATCTATTTGAAAGTAGTGCAATACCAGGGTAACTCTTTGCAAAGACACATTTGATTTGGGAATTAAGACCATTGCATTTGTAATACAGTGGTCTTAATTATCTGTTAAGACCATAGAGGTTGAAATAGTCCTACAAGCATTTTATATAGAAAAAAATTTCACTTTTTTTTTTCTCATACTCTTAAAAAACAAATGAGATTTTTTACATGGATTTTAAAGACAAATGTGATCATTTATACAAGTGCTGGACTGCTTTCTTAAAATTTCTGAATTGTTTGGTGCCATATTCCAAAGGGTGTATACTATGCTAATACTTCTGGTTTGTGTATTTCCATAGTATTCTTAAATATTCCGTGTTTATCTTGTATTATATATCTTATTTATGTAAAATCTTTTTTATTTATCTTGGGAACAAATGTTTTAATGTGTATCGTGAGATTTAAATACAAATGGAATATAAATACTGTATATATGTATTGGGAGATAAATGGATCTTGGAAATAAAATTCTGTGATCACCAATGATATTTTTCTAAGTTATCTTTGAAAAATATCTAAAATAAATTATTTTTTATATCTAAAAGAAAAATATCTTAAAGAAATTATTTTTAGATGATGTAGGACATAATTTTAACAATTTGAATTTCAAAACTTGATTTGGCTACTTCATATTAAGAAAATAGTAAATCATTAGTGGTTGTTTTCAGCAATATTTTAAATTTGAAATTTAAACAAACTATTGAAATTTTGTCTTGAATATGTGTATAGTCTTCAACATTATTCATCTCAGAATTCAGTTCATTTTAAAGGCCTTGTGAGAGTGGAGAGGAAAAGGAATATCCACCACCTGTTTTTCAGCAGCAAAGCTGAACGTACAGAAAATTTAGTTTGAAGCTAATTAATTTTATTCCTTACCTCCTTTATTAATAATTATTAACATAAAATTAATTTTTCCTCACTTTTTCTTAGTAACAAAATTCCTTGCAAAAGAGGTCTCTTCAATTGAATTTAAAATATTAATTTAATGAACATTTCAGTTTGCAGCATTCTCTTAAAATGCTGCTATCACTTGCTATTCTTTTAAAATACAGAACTGTATGAAGTGTTTTTCCTGCATTTGGTTGAAATGGGTGAAAAAAAAATCTAAGAGTAAGCAATACAAGTTAACTTTTTAATGGAATTTGCTAGTGACTGAGCCTTCCCCACTTGTTTGCATGTATAAAGTTTTGGACTGTTATTAAAATGGTTCTCATGCTTGCTATTTATTATTTTTGATTAATTTTTTCTATTGGTAAAAATTGTTTTAGAATATTTTTCCTTTTTCTGTTATCAGAAATGTCCTATCCATACCCAGGAGCCATGGGAGGTGCAGGTTTAGGTCCTGGTGCTGTTCAGCGTCCCTCACCATATGGTACTGGTTATAATCCATATCAGCAACCTGCTGGTGGTTATGCATCTCCATATGGTTCTAGAATGCAGCAGGGTAATTGTTTTGTATATTTAATGCTATAATATGCCAATAATTGTATAATTAAAGATGCCCTTTTATTGGAAAAAAGTTTTTTTTTTTTTTTTGTAGGAATTTTAATTTTGAGATTTATTATTCTACCTATTGTTTAATATTTCATTGAAGATTATTTGAATTGTGGGACAATACAGATTGGCCTAATGCAGTAATGTGCTTGGGCATAAGACCAAGCTTAATTGGCCCATTAGCCTATCCATACCCAGTAGCCACGGGAGATGCAGGTTTAGGTCCTGGTGCAGTTCAGCATCCATCACCATATGGTACTAATTATAATCCAAGATCAATTAAGTGTGGTCTTATGCCAAACTTCAAGACAAATGCCATTATCAATGGTTCATTCCAAGTTGCTAATATCCTTTCAAATTGCATAGTATCACCCAATAAGTGAATCCACTATGCATTTAAAATCTGAGAAACAATGCCAGGACTGCTGTAATTTTGAAGCTTACTTACTGACTTCTCATCAGCAGGTGGCCTCTATTAGTACACCGGGTTGTGCTAACCCGATGCAGTATTAATATATAGGATTGCATGAGATATTAATGCAGAAATTAAATACAGACAGGTTTGAAACACATTACTACATTAGATTAATGCATCGCTGCATTACAAGTTGAACTTAAGACCAAGCTTAATTCATCTTTGGAGGGAACAGAATGTTCCCTGTAATTGGCCTAGAATAGTAATGTGCTTTAAACCTGTCTGTATTTAATTTCTGCCTTTATATCCTCTGTAATCCTATATAATAATATTACATAAGGTTAGCACGATCCAGTTATTGGAAGTACACACATGTAACTGTTGTTACGTGTTTAAATGAAAGTTTCTTCCATACACTGCTTGGCTGTTCACTTAGACAACATACAATTGTTCACTTGTTCAGCATAAGTTTGCTAATTGAGGCCATTTTCCAGCTGATAAGAAGCCAGTAAGCTCTGAAACGGCTGTCCTGGCAGTGTCCCAGATTTTTAAATGCATAGCAAATTTGCCTGTTGGAATGATGCTATGCAATTTAAAAATATATTAGCAACTTAGGCTAAACTATATAATAATATTCATCTCTAAGTTGGGCACATACAACCAAGCATAATTGACCTTTGGAGGGAACAAAACATTCCCTGTGATTAGCCTAACACAGAAATTTACTTCAAAACTGTCTATTTAATTTCTCTGTCAATATCACTTGCAGTCTTATATAACCCTTGTGTAGCCACACAAAAAAGTTTAAAATTACCAGTCAGGGTGAATTTTTTTCACTTATGAGCCTTTAGAGTATCATTTTTTTAAAAAAATATTTTTTAAAGTAATTTTAAAATAAGTGAAAATATGATACATATTTATTGTATTTCCCACCATATAAGACAAACCCATAATTTAGCAAAGATTATTTAGGGAAAAAAAAATAATATAACATTTTTGAGCAATGAACTGATTTATTTTATTGCACATATCACATTACTGCTAATTCTTTTAAAATAAAAGCATTTTGTTGCACATTATTATTTTTATAATACCATACATAATTAGGTGAGCCCAATATATTTTAATCATCTCAAAACTCATATACAAAAATATTATTCGAGGGTTTAGTGTCAAACAATGTTAACTACAAAATTGCATTTTGTTTTTGCGATAACTTTAATTTTACTTTATACAAATAACATTGCATATCATGTCATAGAACTGTATCTCTCTAGTATTTTACAAGTTAGCTTAGGCTGTAAGTACATTTCCATTAAACCAAGAAAATGTCAAATGACTGACTTTTTTTGGCTAATTACAAAAACATCAACTACAAAATGATTTTGTAGTTAACTTTGTTTGACTCTAAACCCTTGTATTCTAATTCATTTTTAAGGAACAATAAGAAAATGGGGCAATAAAGAGAAAAAAATCAAATTTTTATCATCTTCAAAACCCAGAAATCCATCAGTGTTGTCATCCTTATCAGGATGATCATCACATTCTTCCTAATGGTCACTGCTGTCTGATAGTGAACTATTATTTGTATAAAGTAAAATTAAAGAACTCATTAAACAAAATATCATCTTCTGTCTGTCTATTTAAGGCATTACTGATGGTATTTAGCAAAGATTATTTAGGGAAAAAAATTCCCTAAATGACTTCACAACTGTCTATCTTTACTGCATCCCAAGGATTTTTTACCCATTGGCATATCTGAGAAATTGTTGGTCTCTTCATACAACCAGTAGGTGTTAAGTTATGTTGGGGTGCCTTTATCCATTTAGACCATTCTACTTTCATGAAAGCTTTAAAGGGCTTGTTAACAGAAACATCCAGTGGCTTGTAGTTGGCCAATAAGTGTACCTAGAATTTCAAAAAATTTTGTTTTAAAATTTTCCACCCTTCTCTCTGTGGCCTCTGTTTTATGTGTGCAAAATTGGTCCCACGCTAGTAGGACTGGTTTCTTGAGAAGGCCTCCAGGATGCCATGACCACACACTTTTTTCAGCCATAATTTGACTATCTTCATCCATCTAACCCCTAGAATGAACATGGACAAAAATATCTGGTGGAATTTTTTCGTTTGATATTCCCTTAAATATGAGGAGAGGTGGAAATTTTGCTCCATCATCACATTAAGGCAGAACATCATGATAGTGTTTCTTTTTGTGGTGTGATGTCTTTACAGTTACTGATTTTGTACCTTTAACATCCACACTTCAATTTGAGAGTACATCAAATGTTATAGATACTTCATCAGTATTACCAATTTGGCCAACCTCGTAGTTTGTGTGCTTCCTAGCATTAATTATAAATCTCGGAAATTCCAGGATTTTGTTTTCATATTGTACTGGCATTTTCTGGGCTATTCTTGTTTGTGTCCTTATAGCTAAGTCATTTTGCTTCATAAATCTATAACACCAACTTGTTGTGCCACCAAAATTATCAAGTCCCTTTGCTGCTGCATAGAATTTGCCTCAAAAATGATTGTTTTTGTTGATATGGATAGTAATAGTAATAGAGGCATGTGATGCAAGAAAGCAAGCATATGAGCTTATGTAACATGTCAAAAAAAAAAAAAAAAAAAAAAAATCACACAACCATTCCCTCTAAAAGTTTGTCCAGTTCCTCCTTGAATTTATTTAAGCTATCAACTTCCACAACAACAGATGGAAGTTTGTTCCAGCAATTAACCACCTGCTGCTGGCTAAAGGCAATTTCCGCACATCTATTCTACCACTGTCGTTCCTCAATTTGGATTTATGCCCCCTTAGGTTCGTAATCTGAGCAAGTGGAAGAAGCCCATCAGAATTCAGTGTGCTCAACCCATTCAAGGCCTTATACACCTCAATCAGATCACCTTGCAGGTGCCTAGTCTCCAGCCGTTGCAATTTGCAGAACTTAAGCCTCTCTTGGTAAGATTATCCCTTCATTCCCCTCACCAACCTTGTTACCCTTCTCTGTACACGCTCAAGAAAATCTACATCCTTCCTAAAATGAGGCCTCCAGACCTGTACGCAGTACCCAAGGCAAGAAAAGGAAGTGATTATCCCTTTGTATAAGGTAGTGGTCTGACCATTGCCTTATACAAAGGGATAATCATTTCCTTTTCCCTGTTAGCAAAATTTCTGTATATCATTGGCAAAACCCCACGACCTGCCCTTACAGCCTGTCTGCATTGCTCAGAAAACTTCATATCTGACTGCATTAATCCCAGGTTTTTTTCATTTTCTACCACCCTAAGTGTAGTACCACACAGTTGGTACATTCCTCTGGGGTTACTTCTACCCATATGCAGTACTTTGCATTTGTCAATGTTAAACTTCAGTTGCCACTTCTCAGCCCATCTGCCCAAATGTTCTAGATCCTGTTGCAGTAGCACACTACCATTACTGTAACCCTGCCGACCTTTGTATCATCTGCAAACTTCGACACTAAGCCTGATATACCTTCATCAATATCATTGATAAATATACAAAACAACAGTGGGCCCAACACCGAACCCTGTGGCACTCAACTAATAACATTAGTCCACGAAGAGCAGCATCCATTGATTACCACTCGCTGTCTTCTCCCACTCAACCACCCTTTTATCCATTGTAGCAACTTACCCTTAATACTATTCTGCTCCAATTTGTACAGTAGTCTTCCATGTGCAACAGTGTCAAAAGCTTTCCTGAAATCCAAGTATATGATATCAAAATTATTTTTCGCATCCAGTTCCTTTGTAACCACATTATAGTATTCAATCAAATTGGATATACCACAGTTCCTCTGTTCTATTATCCAGCTGTTCAATTCTTTTTCAAGCCTTTGCCATTTTACTGTTGGCCAATGAAGGTTATTTGTAACATGACTATTTGTAATATACCAAATACCAAAATCACTTGCATCATCATAACAACATGCTTGTTTGTGATAGCTAGGACCATCACCTTATAGGATGCAGATTGATTTTTTTTTTGAGATAGATTTCTGGGGAAAAAAAGTTCATCTTATATGGCAGGAAATATGTTACATACAAAATACACTTAGTTGGCTTTGCATTAGCAACAACCCTGTGGACTTATAGGAATGGACTGGTCTGTGATGCTGGTGAAAGCTCAAAGTCAGTAATGGCTGATATAAGACTGTAGTTTGCACACTTTGGAGATCAGTTTGAGTGTCTGCGAGGAAAAATGTATCAGCATAGAGATTTTCTCGACTTTATATGTGGAATAATTGTGTGGGTAAGATGTATAGGTGTCAGTATCTTGGCAATAGCAGTTCAACAACCAACCAAAGGTCACATGTGGGATAGCTGTGTGTGGTCAATGCCTGTGATAGTATCATGTGTGTCATTTTGTAACACAGCAGAAACACAGCACAGTAGCCCAGCTAACCACCCAGTACAACATAGGAATAGCAGGACCACTATCCTCATGGATTTTTATAGCTTATAGTGTTGCAGGTCAAGTGATAAAGTGTAAAGTGTGTTTACTGTCAAGTGGCACCAGGGGTTTCCCCCATCTCCGCATTGATTACATTGTGGGTGTACCAGTTGACTGGAAATGCCAGAGATTTAAAAGTGTATAGACATTGTATATGTGTAGTGTCATGTACCATTGTTCTTCTGGTCCTTTAGCCACTGGACCCCTGCTCAGGCCCAACATTTCCCCACTTTCGCCCAGTGGAGGCAGACCAGGTACCCAGTAGTCAATAGTTCACTCTGGCAGGTCCTGCCACCTAATTTCCTGAGATTTCAGTGGCTAGGACCTAAAAAAAAAAAAGTGGGAGGAGGAGGGGAGTGCACATGTACATATATACAAACATACATATACACATCAATTGGTGTAGGTTAGTTCGCGTGGTGAAGGCACTAGAAAGAGAAGCCGAGAGTTTTCGACGAAATTTATTTTGATGGTTAAATTTGGATTGTGTAGGACTTTCGCTTGCATATAGTTAGAGTGGGGGAGGGAGCCTAAAGACTGGGGGGGGATATAGTCAGAGATAAGGAGCTGATAGGGAAGGTAGCTTCAGTTTGCAGTGGGGCATGCCTATGCCCCACCAGAAAGGAGAGAAGGGTGATGGGGGGTGCAGAAGATGGCAAGCTGTCTCCCTCCCCCACTGGGGAAGGGGCAAGTGGTAGAGTGTGTTTAATGTCAAATGGCACCAGGGGTTTCCTCCATCTCCGCTCAAGTACTGGGGTCTCCCCAAATCTGCATTGTATACATTGAGATGCTATTTCATGGACTATGCACTATACGTTAGCTCATGGCAGTTGAAAGCCATCATGGGTACTCGTGCTCGCTGTGAGAAATAAGAACTTGCATTGGCACATCATCATCAACACTAGACTACTGACATGTGGAAATCTGTTGCCTGGTCTAATGATGCAAATTTATCCCAAACTCAAAGGGAGACATGAGGTAATTACAGACTTGTAAGTTTAACTTCTTTTCCAGGGAAAATAATGGGGTCACTGGTTAGAGAAGTAATGCAGGACTATCTAAAAGTAATGCAGGGGGGGGGAAATGTATTTCGAAAAGATCTCAAAATTATCAAACAAACGATGAGCTTATTTGAAGAGGAAGAAATTAGAGGGAAATATTTGTAATTGGCATATCAATATCTTCTCACCATTCCTTCAACGAGTGTTGATTCGGAACAAGCTTTCTCTGCCATGGGTAATATTTGTACAAAAATTCGCTCAAGGCTCAGCAATGACACTATCAATTCATTTTGTTTTCTAAGATCTCATTTTAAAACAAAGGTATGAAATAAAATAAGTTTTGTATTTTTTTTCCACTTTGGTTTTTTAAAATAATTATTTCTTAATAATTATATATGATTATATCAGTAAACATTAATTTCTATCAGAATGAAAAATTTGCATTTTTTTATGTTATAATGTTATATCATATAACTTTACATATTTATATCTTTTTTACCCAAAATAAATATTTCATTTCACATACTTTTTCTATTTTAAATTGGATTTTGTTAATGTAAAATACTGGTATGCAAAAAAATATCAAAATATTGTTTTTTTTTCATTTTGCTGCAGTATTGCAATCACTAGTTGTCACTGACCAAGTACACCCTTTCATGATGACAGTGTATCCAGACAACTCCATCATCTATTAACAAAGCAATGATTCTTGAAACCATTAAGTGAAACACCTTGTTGGACTACTGTCTTCTGATGTCCTGATTATTGGCTCCTTGGGCTTTTTTTTTAATATTTTTTTTATGAGGGCAGTCTGTAAGTTCTATCTATATAACAGCAATCTGGATATGATTATTATTATTATTATTATTATTTTTTTGATAATTATATGAACTTCCCCTAATTGTGACTTTAAATAAGTTGCCACCTTTGCGGGTTAATCCCCATTAAGATATAACTATGATTAAAAAGCACTGTGAAGAGCATGTTCTGGGGCCTATACCAATCACTTAATCGCATGCAAACTCCTCTCAGTGGTCAGGATGTCCAGACAAGTAAAAAAATATGTTATATATGAACTATTATCAGTAATGAAAGTTATGGTATTTGATTACAAAATTTATTATAACCTGGATTTTCATTTACTGCACTAATGCTATTGTGTGGCAGTGACACCTACACAAAATAAATAAAAAAATTAACAAAAATTAACAAGACATATTCTCTGTGCCAGAAGGCCTGGCAGTTTGCTAACTGGTTTCAGGAACATGACAATGAATTCTCTGCCCACCTATGGCTGCCTAACTCACTCACTCACTCACTCACTCACTCACTCACTCAGTCTCAACCCAGTTGAGCATGTTTGGATCCTACTGGAAAAGGACATTTGATGCTACAATTGTCCACTTGACAACTATCCACAAGGCATTACTGAGCACATTGTGCAATGTGTTGGCAGCACTACCACAGGACACCCTGCAACACCTTGTGGAGTATTTTTAAAGGCCATATGGTGCAAGGAAGCCTAAGGCTTAGGCTGCACCAGCCAAAAGAAAAAAAAAACTACATGTCCATGCCAAGGTGTGTGTGTGGGCTATATTACAGGCAAAAGGTGTCCCCATGAGGTATTAGCTTGGTGTTGCTAATGTAAAGCCAACTCGGTGTATGGTACATACTTTCAATAACTTTTGCAAAATATTCTTTTTTTTAAAAATTATTTTGTAACTTCTACAAAAACGTTTTACACAGCTTTTACAAAATTTTTTATAAACAATTTTGTAAAAAAATTTGTATAAATGGCTTTATAGATGTGGCTGCTGTTATTTCTCTTAAAAATGTTTGTAATCATCACCTTTACCAATTAGTGTGATTGTTATACTACAAAAAGTCCTAGTTTGAGGAGGGTGAGTGCTGCCTATGGGGAGAGTTAATGGTACCCAAATGAGACAAAAATCTGCAAAAGGTGGGCATCCTTTTAGATATTTGTATATAATGAGACAAAGCTCAAAGTTATACTTCTGCTTCTTCTCTCACTTCTTTGTGTTACTCAGTAAGTGACATTGCTAGTCATCTTATCGTGTCATTTTAAAGGTTTTATGAATTTAAGATTCAGATACTTATCGGAAAGCTTATCTTCTATTTTTTTATCAAGTATAAAAAAATTTTAAAATAACTTATAAATCCATGAATTTTGGAATTCTTCTAACAAAATGAAACATCAAAGCACCCTCTTCCACACCACTAAAAGTGATAAAACATCCAGGAACCCATTTGCTCTGAACTCAGAAGATGCAATATGAAATTTACTCTTAAGTTCTACTCTCACAAGCTTTCAAATCAAATTAAATAAAATTCCTGGCAAAGTCCTATTTACTTTATTTTGTCTTGTCTTTTGGAAGCTCATGATAGCAAAATTTAAAGTAAATTTCATTTATTATACCTTCAGAATTTCAGAATGAGTGGGTGCTTGAGTGTTTAATTAATTTGGTGTTGGGGCTGATGCTTCGCCATTAGAAGAGCTCCTTAGTTCATAGATTTGTAATTTATTTTAAAGTATGCATTTTTTAAAAGAAAATAGCACCTTGATAAACAGTAGAATGTAAAGTTTCTAATATATACATATTTGAAGAGTAATCTAAAATCAGGGTATGTCGAACTTCCTAACAGGCCCCAATTAACAAAATTTAAGATATAATGTTTGTTCTTTTCCAGGTACCTCTATCTCGCTCTTACAAATCCTACATTGTATTTAATATTAATTCTGTTTTAATCCTCTACAATGTGATCTACATAAGCAGAATTGAAAGATTGTATTTTATTGAATCTAAGAATTAAATTTCCTACTTTTTGAAGATTCAAAGATAAGCAAAAATACGTGGAACTACTATAACAGGGTAGTGATAAGTCCTTAGCATAGACTATTTAGAAATCATTTAGTTAAATTTGTCTGAAAGAGATTTTCTTTATTGTAAAGAACTGTAAAAGTTACCTCACCAAAAGTAATGACAAAGGATTAACTTATTATTATTATCTTTTTTTTCTTCTTAGGTGGTTGGCCTCAGCAGCAGCAACAGCAGCAGCAGCCTCCTCCTGGAGTAAATCCTCAAATCCATCAGTGGTTTACAACTGTCGACACTGATCGTACAGGTAGAATTTCTTTCCAGGAGCTACGGCAGGCACTGGTCAATGGTAACATGACTCATTTTAGTGAAGAAGCTTGCAGGATGATGATAGGTAATTTTTTTTTTTTTTTTTTTATGAAAATGGCAAACACGAGAGGTATTAGAACCTAAAGTACTTAGTGCTGCGCTTGGGTTGGAAGTTGAGAAGACAAAAGAAGACATTTGTTGACATTAGACTTGAACTTCTGTAGACTGTAATTTTCAGGAAATACGTATGAAGGAAGGTTGTTCCAAAAAATGGCAGTTGAATGAATAAATGAGGAAGATGAAAAGTTGGTTCTGTGAGTTTGAAGTTGGACAGTAAATGGATGTTGGCTGCACGTGTTCGGACTGTTTTGAAAGAGACAGCAGGAATTATAGAAGCTAATTCAGAAGAACAGTGCCCATGAAAGAAAAGGCACGCAGCAGAAACAGTACATTTACGAGACAGTGGAGAGACTGTTAGAGATGAGTCATTAATTAACCTAACTGCTCTCTTCTGAATGGAATCTAGAAGCCTGAGAGAGGGTTTGAGGGACACTGCCTCAGATGTAGAAACAATATTCCATGGTAGGGCGGATTTGCGATTTGTACAGAGTAAACAGCTGTTTAGAAGAAAATTAACACTGAGAGTGAAAGAGAACACCAAGTTTTATAGATGCAGAGGAAGCAATATTTGTAATATGCTTATGCCAAGAGAGATTAGAAGTCAGGGTAATCCCCAAAAGAAATATATCATCTTGCCTAGAAATCGAAGTGTCACCAAAGAAAAGCATAGAAGCAAAAGAATCCTTTTTGTGAGATATAAGACAGGGCTGAGTTTTAGAAGGATTGAAATCAACTAAGTTGTCTTTGCCCCACTGGAGATCGGCATTTAAGAAATTGGTAGTGGAACTTCGAGAAGATGAAGCTGATTGAGCAGGGCAAGGTTTCTCAAACTGGAAAGTGAAATGCAATGTGCTATCATCAGCAAAACTATGGATAGGATTTCCAGTCAATGGAAGAAGGTCATTAATATACAAGAAGAAAAGAGTGGGAAAAGAACTGACATTAGTGGAGAAGTTAGAAGAGAGAGAGCCATCTACACCACACACCCTTAGTCTGCGGTCAGAGAGAAAACTGGATAACCAATCGCAAAAGACAGTTGGCAGACCATAAGATGGAAGCTTGTTTAGAAGACCTTTGTGCCAAACACGATCGAAAGCCTTTGAGATGTCAAGAGCAACTGATTGTGTTTCGCCAAACTTTTCCATTGAATTTGTCCATAAATGGGTAACATAAGCCAGAATACCACCAGTGGATCGATACCGAAGGAATCCATACTAGCAATCATTGATCAGATGGAAGATTTCTAGGTGGTTTAAGAGTTGGCGGTTAGTTGATTTCTCCATTACTTTACAAAGTGTAGAAGTAATTGCAATGGGACGATAATTAGATGGGAGGGATTTGTCACCCTTTTTAGGAACTGGCTGGATATGAACAAATTTTCCAAGCAGAAGGAAAAAACACCTTCAGAATAAGAAAGTGAAAAAAGGCGGCAAAGAACAGGAGTAAGTTCAGGAGCACAGGTTTTGAGAACAAGTGGAGAAATACCATCAGGACCTGGAGCCTTTATTAGCATCAAGATTCGTTAAAATCCTTCAAGGAAGACCACAGGAGGCATTGAATATAGCATGTTGGGAATGGTGGGAGGTGTTTTACCAAGGTCATTAATACATGAGTTTGAAGAAAAATGGGATGCTAGCAGGTCAGCTTTATTATTGGTGTGACAATAGAACCATCTGATTTTGACAGAAGTGGGAGCAGAGATGGGCAAAAATGGACAAAAGCTTTGGCAAGCGACCAGAATGCTCGGCTACCATTAGGGCAGAAAGCAAGTTTTCTACACTTAGACTGTTCAAAATCTAGTTTGGACTGATTAATAAGTGCTTTATAATTGTTGCGAGCTTTGGCATAGGCAGAAAATGAAATTGAAGAAGTGTAAACAAGCCAATTACGATATGCAACATTCTTCTTTTGAACAGCCTTAGCACATTTATTCGAAAAACCAAGATTTAGATAAAGGACGAGATTTTAACGTGGAGTGTGGAATAAAGGATTCCATTCCTACAAGAATAATTTCACTGACACGATCTGAGGAAACGCTGACATCAGAAGTTTTGAAACAATAATCCGACCAAGGTAAAGAAGATAAGAAATCTTGCAGGTCATCCCATTTTGCATTATTGTAATGCCAAACAACACGAGGTTGAAATAGCCATTAGATAAATTCTCCATTAGAGGAGAGACAATCACCAAGTTCTGATCTGAGGTGCCTAAAGGACCACTCACTTCGACCGTGTACTTAGAAAGGCTGTTTGTGAGAAAAAAGATCAAGGGTGTTGGCTGTATGGTTAGGATTGCTGATATTCTGGTAGGTAAATGAACAATCTGTGTGAGGTCATTAGTAATTGGAAAAGCCTCAGTATCTCAATCAGCTGGGTCTGCGTGACTAGAGAACGGTAGCCAGCTGGAATTGTGAACATTAAAATCACCAAGGAAAATTACCTCACTGTTAAGAAAGTTGGACTGGAGAATATTAAGTTGCAAAAGAGGAAGTCATAGAGCTCCAAGTGATTAGTGGAGTTGAGAGAACAGTAGAGACAACAGATGAATTTGACAGAATGAGGCAGAGAGATTTTAAGCCAGAGAAGATTGAAAAGAGATTCAAAATTACCAAGTCTCTGACAGGGAATGTCGGAATGGACTGCCTTTGAGGCGAAAGGAATTATACAGCAAATAATTTGGGCAACTGAGATGAACAGTGGTTGAATTAACTGAGATTCTGTCAGAAAAATTACATGCGGTTTGGCAGATTGTAAGTGGAAATGAACATCACTGAGATTAGAACTGAGAAGACATATATTTGTGAAATAAACTATGAAGTGTTTGGGAGGATTAGATCTTTTTGCAGATAAACTTGCTCTATTTGTTTGACAATTCATTGTGTATTCAATAGTAAGAAAAAGTGGGGGCCTTGCTGTATGAAGTAATCAAATTTTTGGATATGGCATACACATGGTAAGAATATACCCAGATTCATGACATAATGTGGCCTCAACAATGCCTCCCACATACACACTACTCGGACTCGCTCCAGTCACTATCTGTCAGAATAGAGGTAGCAAGTTATACACTAGCTGATCTGGATGCCTCCTAGAGAGTTACTAATAGGTTTGGTCCAGTGTACTAATTAGCAGCCGGCCTGTGAACACCTTTTTAGAGCTGTACCCTTGAAATGGAAGGCAGTTTGGATCTCGCTATAGTGTTCATCAAAAGACATCAATCATACTGCATGATGGAAGACATGGGTAAGGGTTGACCAGAACTTAGCTCTGGAGACTAAACATGGATTCCTCTAATAAGCAAAGTGGTGGTATTGCACCGGTTGATGAGTCATCTACCACCTAGTATTGCCTGGTAACACATGGCGGCGGCATTCCTCTGTGTGGTGTGGGTGTCACACATGGGTGGTGACCCATGGTGTGCTTGCGCATGGGGGTTATACCCAGGATTACTAACAGGCCCACCATCGTGAAGGTGCAAGCAGAGGATTTGGCTATCACAGACCGTCTGGACTTCTGCCGAAATTGGGTCCACTTGATTTGAGTGTCATCCGAATATCAGTTCCATTACCCTTTTAAATTCCCAGGTAGTAAGCACAGCTTGTCTGGCATATCTGAGAGAATGTCTGCAACCTCATGGACCTTGAGAATTAACAGAAAATATCTGTTTTTTTTGTACAAAGCAACCAGACAGTCCACCCTACTCCAATACATGTGTAGAATGAATATAGAATAGACATTTACAGTTAATATGAAATCAATTTGAGAGGGGAAAGGAGAGTTTGGTTAAACATACCACCACCATAAGGCATATTTTTCAATATGAATAATTATTCCACTGTTACACAAAGGCAGTTCAAGGTTAATCCAGACTTTTTTTTGATGTGAAAACACATATACCATCAAAGATCAAAAAAGTAATTGTTGACAAATTTGCATTGTGGCAGTCATATAAGGATAGGTGGAACAGGACCAGGGTATGTCTGGCAGGGGCAAAGGTTGATGACATTGTAGAGCAGATATAATCTTTTAAGGGTACAAAAGGTGATATTGTTGTACACGTTGGCATATTAAGAGTAGGAGACTGGCAGAATTACTTATCAAGTACAAGTCACTGTTGGAAAAAAGCACTATCTGGCAGAGTAGAGGTAGCAAGATTATACACTAGCTGATCCAGAAACCTCCTAAAGAGTTACCAATAGATTCGGTCTGGTGTACTAACTAGTGGCTGGCCTGCGAACACCGTTTTAGATCTGTACCCTCGAAATGTAAGGAAGATTGGATCTCGCCATGATGTTCATCATAACCTCAAAAGTCATCAGTCATTCTGCAAGATGGGAAAGAGTTGATCGGAACTTAGCTCTTGATGAGAGTCATCTGCTACCTAGTATTGCCTGGTAACACAGAGGGGCGGCATTCCTCGACCCCTATTTACATTGATTCATACCTGGGTGGTCACCCAGTGATTGGAGGTAGTCACATGCACTGAAACCTATGGGCATTAGTATAGTTGCCTGAAATGCACCCTGTGCATCCTAGAACAGACAGCTGCTTGCCTTGTGATTTTTTATTTTTTAGATGGGTATTCACCGAATTAAGAGATACCACATGATCTTCCAGGCTGATGAGCTTTGTTTGGTATACAGTTACCTTCAGATGTTCCCCTGGAAAGAAGCCTGCTGAGTTCAGATCCAGAGCCCTGGCTGACCAGAGGGTGGCTCCTCCATGGCCTATCGATCAGTCAGACAAGAACATAATACAGGTATTGTTCATCCAAATATGGAGGTGCTCTATATCATGCTGGAACCACATATTTTACTGTATTTCCAAAGGGACACCTCTAGTAATTCAAGGAGTGCCCCTGTAAGAAAACAGTGTAACTGGCAGTACTAAGATGATCGGGGATTACAGTTTGTCATTATCATTTTGACAGTGAATGCAAATATTAACTGTATTTCACAGTTGTGCAGATTTGAACCACCGTTCATCAAACACGTGTGCTAATGCATCCTTGTGGTTGACCACTCTGCTACGTCAGACCTAACTTACTAGTTTAAAGCAAGATGTTAGAATGTTATAACTTTGGCAATGTGTGTACCCCCATCTCTCTTGTGTGTCTGATGGGCACCATACTGAATTATAAATTTGTGACATGCAAGAACAAATGAACTCACATTTATCACTTATTTAAGGAATAACAACTGAAAATGGCTTTAATAATAGTAAACGGTATACTTGTTGAAATAATGTTTTAAATGGTTATACTTAATTACTGATTGTGATTCTCAAAACAATAAATTCTCTTGATGTGTTTATATTTCACTCCTTACCATTCATATTATTTCCAAAAGAGTGCTAACTGCAGTTATGCAGCATAGAGACCATTGCAACATTAGCACATGCATTATATTCTGTGATATCATGTTAGTTTTACATGAGAAGAAAGACTCTTGTGAAAGCAAATTTTAAGATGAGACAATTTCCGTTTATATATAATCATTACATTACAGTCTTAGTTCTGTTGTGAACTTTATATATTACTTAGCATGAAATATTTTGATTCTGTGCATGTTCAGTAAAGCTTGAATGAGACTGTATAGTTATAATTTTTGTAGTGTACAGAATTTGATGTCAAAAGCAAATACATGTTCTGAGATCATTTATGATAAAAATTGTGATTGATAAAAGAAGGCTGGAAATAATTATTTAGAAATAATTTCTGAATTCATTTGCATTTTAATGTTCACTAGTAGATGAACAAATTTCTTCATAGTAAGGATATTCTTTGGATGAAGTGGTCAGCTAAATCCTTTGACCTCAGTCCATTCAAGGTTATGGATGAAATGGTTAAATGGTGAACTAGTTCACGCACTGAGCTCTGCCCTTGTAGAGGAGTGGAATTTATTACAAGGCCTTATCATCAGCCTTGTAAACAACAAAAAACTCATTGTGATCATATGCATTATTAAATGCCAGAATTATGCAGGCTCTTATATTTTGGGCAGTCATATCTCGTAATTATGGTTATTTCTTTTATAATTCAATATATGATGAATTTCATAATGCTCTTCCACATTGATTTGATAGAATTTAATTAAGGAGTATATTCCTTGATATCTGAGGTTGCATTTTATGGTTGCAACTTAACTTTTAAATGCCAATATATTATATTAATTTTATAGTAATCTTACTATTAGCTATATGCATGTTATGCAGCTAGTGTGCTGCCACCAGATTTCATTTTTCTACAAAATGCTTTAATGAAGGTGAAAACTCAAAATTTAAAAAAAATTGGGATAAAACCTAGTATATTTTAAATACTATTATTATTTATTGTTTTCACCATGTCTATCCCTCTGCTTGTAACAACTTATATCTGCATGTAATAAATAATTTTAAAAGTTGAGATGCGTCAGACAGATATGTGAAAACCTGTAATTTAAAGCAGCGAATCCACATTCATATTTTAAAGTGAAAATGTTTAATTTTTTTTTTATGTGCTTCACCAACCTGTAGTCAGAGGAGTTTACAAATTTATTTATATGGAAGTTACATTAACAGAACTTGGTTAACAGTGAACCATGCAGATTTTGCACATGGTCCACTGTTAAAAAGGGTTTTTAGATGCAGTTAAAAATAATTGAATATTTATAATTACCTGCCAAACATACATGAAAAGTAACATATGCAGTATGAAAATTTTATAGTTTTCCTTGATTTTCCCTTAATATTTATTTATAAACTTAATATTTATTACTACAGCTATGTTTGACCGGGACAGCAATGGTAGCATTGATTTGATGGAATTTCAGAACTTGTTTAATTACATTCAGCAGTGGAAAGCAGTATTTGAGAAGTATGATTCAAATCGATCAGGTCATGTTGAACAGGATGAGCTACAAAGAGGTAAATCAAATTTTAAATGTAATCGCTCATCTTCATACAAAAACATATCTTTTTTTTTTCTTTATATAAGTTTGATAATCTAGCTTCTACTGTTACCATGGCAGTGCCAGATCATCAGATATTCTAGATTATTGAATGTTAATATGAAATGCTTAAGTCTTTGAATAACTCAATTTTTTGGGGGTTTTAGTATGCAGTTCATTTTATATAGCTGCTATTTTATGTATCAAATAAAATACACAACTGTAAAGTACAGACAAATTCAGAAAGAAAGAACCTTCAATTATTTCAAATATTATTTTTGATCTTTAATGTTTTATATAATAGATAAACTAATGATAACCTGATTTTCCAGTGGGGGAATAAGGAAATGATCAAGCTGTGTGATCCTTTTGTGAATAACTATCTTACAGCAAATGCATTATCATGATGAAAAATATGCTAATTTGACCAAAGACCTTATTAGCTTTTTTTTTTCTTTGACTATATTTTTAAATTGTCCTGTGGCAGCTTAGTTGATATAAAACATCGCCATCTGCCACTTATTTGGAGAGGTCTAGGTTCAGTTCCAATGAATGACTAGGAATTTCTCAAGGACTCTTCAATTGAAGCTGCAATTAGCCAATCTCAATTGGAAGGAGTCAAGTCCCCATGCAAGCTATTTGGATTTTTCAGCCCATACAACGTTCAAATCAGCCTGCAGCCACACACTTCTGTACATAAATATACAATATAGATATGAATGATAAGCAGAGTTCTGTTAAAATAATAATTTTAATTTGAATATATCTTTAAATTGATAACATTAATACAGAAACCTGGGCAATTAAAAATTACAAAAAAGATGAGACATTTCAGATGTGGTGCTTGTGGAGAATCAAATGGATAAGCAGAGTTAGTAATGAGAGAGTTCTACAAATGGCAAAGACAAATAGACACATAATAAAGGTGATATGGAGAAGAAAAAATTGTGTCAAGCACACAACAGAAGTTGTGAAACTTTAGAATATTTTGAAATGTTTATTATTTCAACGTTACAATGGTTTAATATTTTACAATTGTTTTACAAGTTTATTACAAAGTTTTTACAGAGCTCCCTTTTTGACTCAATGGAGATGGTTTCGGTGGTCACGTTGCATGTATACGTGCTCTGTATGCCTTACAACGTTCGCTATTAGTCTGGCATGTTGAATTATAAATTTTTTCAAGTGAAATTTTTTGTCAAATGTGGTAGAGAATGATGAAAGAAAATATTTTCGTTTTTAAATTTTTAAAATCGGACTGCTAGAAGCTGAGATATAGCAATTTAAAACGTAAATGCGACACGTGTTCAAGTTACACTGTAGCCACGCTGTAGGGGTACTGGTTGTGTCATGCGTCGCTGCTGTGTACGTGCCGCTTCGCTCATGCCTGGTATGGAGTGTACAGTGGTGGGGATGATGAATCATTCCGTGTCACATTTTTGCTGCGGTTTTTGTCAATCCACGGATGCAAGTATTATTCCCATGTGAAAACTGCCTGGACATGCACTTAAAGACGTTTCACCTTAAAAGTGGCCTACTGTGGGCACTTTCTGAAAGGAAAGAAATATGAAACCACAAATTGCTCTGGAGAGCAAGCAAATGAAAGCCAGAGGAGAATGAATGGATGACCTCAATTTACAATTGTTTTACAAGTTTATTACAAAGTTTTTACAGAGATCCCTTTTTGACTCAATGGAGATGGTTTCGGTGGTTGCATTGCATGTATACGTGCTCTATATGCCTTACAACGTTCACTATTAGTCTTTGGCATGTTGAATTATAAATTTTTTCCATTGAAATTTTTTATCAAATGTGGTAGAGAATGACGAAAGATTGGACTGGATTGAATGCCGAGAAGATAATTCCTAATATAGGGACAGAGAAACTTGGAATTTTTTGGCTGCCAACGTCCCTGTATGGCTATTAAAGAGTTTTCCCTAAAGAAGATTGAGTTTAATATGTTTGGATGTAGGCATTAGCATTAGTAGAGGCATATGATGCAAGAAAGCAAGCTTATACAGCAACAACAACAACAAAAAAAAAAAACTTCCCATTTCATCCATACGTTCACGCTTAAGGAAGTCTTAGTTCTTCCTTAAATTTATTTAAGCTATCAACTTCCACGACAGATTAAAATTTGTTCCAACAATCAACTTCCTGCTGACTAAAGGCAAATTTCTGCACATCTATTCTACAACTGTCGTTACTCAATTTCAGTTTGTCTCCCTTGGGTTTGTAATCTGAGCAAGAGTCAGAATCCCACCAGCATTGAGCCTGTTCAAACCATTCAAGGCCTTATACACCTCAGTCAGGTCATCTCGCAGGTGGCTAGTCTCCAGGCCCTGCAATTTGCAATACTTAAGCCTTTCTTGGTAAGAGCACCCCTCTGTTCCCCTTCTTCTCTGTACTCATTCTAGCAACTCTACATCCTTCCTAAAATGAAGCTTCCAGACGTAGTAGTAGTAGTAGTGGCACGTGATGCAAGAAAGCAAGTGTAGGAGCTTATGCAGCATCAGCCAAAAAAAAAAAAAAAAAATCACACCATTCCCTCCAAATGCCTGTGCAGTTCACTCACACAATACTCAAGGTGTGACCTGACCATTGCCTTATATAGAGATAATCACCTCCTTATCCTTGCCAGCAAAATTCTCGTATACATCATTCATGACCTGCTCTGGCAGCCTGTTTGCACTACTCAGAAAACTTCATATCGACTGCATAATAACCCCAATTCTTTATCATTCTCCACTACCCTGAGTGTAGTAACCACACAGTTGGTACATTTCTCTGGGGTTACTGCTACCCATATGCAGTACTTTGCAGTTGTCAATGTTAAACTTCAATTGCCACTTCTCAGCCCATCTACCTTTTCTAGATCCTGTTCCAGTAGCATACTGTTATTACTAACCCTGCTAGCCTCTGTATCATCTGCAAACTTTGACATTAAGCCTAATATATACCTTCATTAATATTATTGATAAATATACAAAACAGTAATGGGCTGTACCCCGAGGCACTGCACTAATAACATTAGCCCACGAAGAGCAGTGCCCCTTGATTACCACTCTGTCTTCTCCCACTCAACCATCCCTTTATCCATAGCAGCAAGTTGCCCTTAATGCCATACTGCTCCAATTTGTACAGTAGCCTTCCGTGTGCACTAGCATCAAAAGCTTTCCTGTATATATATGATATCAAAATTATTTTTTGCATCCAGTTTGTGGGGACCTCCCCTGGGTCCAAGGATGTTCTCATAAGTGGTGCTCCCAGTGATTTTCACTTCAGGAAACAGATACTTGATTGCTATTATGAGTTGTGTGAGAAGAGGCAATGTGCAAAGCAACTAACTGGATTTCTTTTTTAAGCACTCAAGAGAGAGCAACCAAGTTGAACCCTCCACCTCCCAGTTTAGTGTAATGTTTCCACTTATCTGGTCTAAATCTGACCATAATGATCCCTCTCATCAATCTGCTTAAGGTCACCTTCCACCCCAATCTCTTTCAATTGTTTTTTGTGTTGTACTGTGTGTTGGTTATAGCGAACATACTTTTACTTACTGTACAAAAAAAAAAAAGTAAACCAATAAAGATGAATGAATCTCTTTGGTTGCTCTTTTCTGTTTTTTTTTTTTTTTTTTTTTTTTTTAGTGTCGAGTCTTTCAACCAAAGAAAATGAATGGTATGTTCTGGTAGGGGTAACTTAGCTAGATGCAAGAGTTACTCTCATAGGTTTATTATTCCATCTTTTGGTGATTATTTACATTACGTATGAATTTAAATTGCACGATATTCTGGAATGTAACCCTTACATAAATTAAGAAGTCACTATACCAGTTATTTAAGAAATCATGAAATTATTACACGAATTTTTAAAAATGCAAACCAATCACAATACAACAAACAAGCATTAATTTGCTTTAAAAGTATATTTTTATAAGTAGAGAATTTATTCCCCCTATCCTTCTCCATCATATATGTGAATTAAGTACAAGAGTTTACTATAGCCTGTCTAATTTTATCATTTTTCTCTACAGCATTGAGTGAAATGGGCTATCGCTTATCTCCGCAATTCACTGCTAGTGTTATTGCAAAATATGATAGTTCACGACGGTCTCTTCAGTTTGATGATTTTATAGTCTTCTGTGTCCAACTGCGTCTTCTTACTGATGCATTCCGAGCTAGGGACACCGAAATGTCTGGAACAATAAAGATAAACTACGAAGATTTCCTTAGCTGTGCAGTATTACATAAATCATAAGAAACTTCCTGATAAAGTTAAAAGTAGTTTTTACTTGTAATGGATAGAAACGACAGTAAACTACTGTTGTAATTTAAAAATGTTGCTTTTTTTTATCATGCGTGATATTATAAACTTATGTCTCATGCTCAAATATGAAACTTTTTTTTTCTTTTTTTTTTTTTGCTTTTCATTAGAACAAATTTTTAATTCATAATTTTTGGTGTTTCTAAGCTCAGTGTGATACGCTTAGTATATATTATATTACTGGAGGAGAAAAAAAATGAATACAGAATGTGTGTTATTTTAAAATTTAAATAAGAGGATCAAGCAATGTGAATGGCCAAGTTTCTCTGGCCTGCTAAATTTTAAACTATTCACAGTTGAGAGAGGGAATGGGCTAAAGTGAAGTATTTCAGAAGAATACAAAATTAGATGTTGATTATCCATTCTATGCTAGGTTTGCCAGAGTGGCCTAAGATTAAAAAGCCTACTGACTTGTTGAGGCAAATTCTGATTAGATCCCTGCTTGATGGGAATATTTCCAAGGCTTTTACACTTAGCAGTTGATTAGTCTCATACCATGGTAGTATGATTTATCTGTGAATTTTCAGGTCTATCTTTCCCTCTGAAAAGCAAACTATCCTTTATACCATACCTATACAATCAAAAAATATAGTTGAGACAGGAATATTTCCCCAACTGTTTGTGGCTAGCATCAAACAGTAGCACTGTTGCTATGTGCTTGCCAGTAATCAAAATAAAATTTGCCGCCCTAAATGTTGAATACTGATAAGCGTTAACCAATCAGAAAACAATATCAAAAAAATTTTGCCGCCCTCTTGAACTGCCACCTGTAAGCGACGCTTGCCTCGCCTACCCACTTGTGGTAACCCTTGCATCAAGGATGCCCAGTGATATATTATCACTGGCATATCAGAAAACTAACCATCAATAAAATGGTAGTACCCTAATATTTTATATTAGGGTACTTTGTATTTTGACATTTTATGATGTAATATTCAATTTCACATTGCTTTTTTAACTCTGAAGGTTTTTTAAAGAAAATCTGCTTCAGTCTTGGTGATAGATGTTATTTAACAGCATATAAATTACATTTTGTATCAGTGAAAAAATAATGGACAGAAGTGGAAGGTGTCGAGATTTTCAGGCATTACCATCCTGTGGCATTTTGCACTATAAAGAACTGTGGTAGTTAACTGAAATCAGTAACAGGTGAAAGATTTAAAAACTGAGTACAAAAAATTAAATATGCTGCAAACAATTTTAAGGAAAGGAATCAAACTTGGCCTCTAATAATTAAATAATTTTTATTTATTGCCAGGGAATGTCATGTTTCTTCTTAATGATTTAGCTTTTTTATGTGGAAAAAGGATATACAGTCTGTTACATTCAAGGTAAATGATGGACAGAAAACTCCTAATCTTCAAATTTAATGACATTAACGTAGAGCTAAAGCTACAACACAGTTACAATAGAGAATTGATAGATTAAATGAAATACAGAAAGTTCAACCCAATTCATTTTTAAGCGCCGCAGGAGGAAATATCACATAACTGGATAGAAAAAGAGTATGACTAACCACGAAACTAGATAAGTATTCTATACTTCTGGAATACTGTATAGAAGTGTTCCAGAAGTATGGGGAAGGAAGCGAATGACTGTTCTTGAACATTTTCCTGAAATTAAATGTAAAGAACATCATCATTTTTGTCATTTATTTTTCTTCATTTTCTTTATTGCACCGTAGTTTTGATGGTGGCTGTATTTATATTTATTTGCCAATTTGCTTGATGCTTTTAGAACATGTAATTGTGATACTGACTAATCACAGACTATTAATTATTCTTATTAGCATTAAGGGAAGTTGACACGTTCTCAGAAATTAAACCCCTTAAAATCAGTATTTATGAAACTTTGATACCAAGAGTTTTCTTATAAACACTTTAAGTTGAGTTATTAATTAAATTGCAATTATGTAATCCACCAAAGCAGCCTTGCTGTAGGATTTTAATCTGTTTTAGAACTTGTTTTGACTGTGCTATGCTGTAAATAAAAAAAAGTTCTTTATTTCATAAAGAAACAAGTATGATATCATCAGCAGTGTACATAGTTTGTTGTGCATCTTTTGATGTGGTACTACTGTACTTAAAAGAAGTCACATGTACTCTGTCCATTAATTAAAATTAATTAAAACTAACTACTTCTAGACAGCATCAAGGGGATTAGTACCAAGTCAAAATATAATTTGAGTAAATTATTCAAAATAAATTGAAAAGGGGGAATGCTGCCACACATTTTGTCATTAAGATCTTATGGCAATATTACTGATTTTTTTTATGCAGTATCTTCAGTAATGTGTTTAATTTACAAAACTCTATGTAGGAAGCATCTTACTATGGGATTTTTTTTTTTTTTTTTATATTGAATCTGGAAATTTGAGATAACATGAGATTTTTTGCCCAAAGGTTGAAATAATATTAAAATCATTGGGTTTATTCTGGTATACAATTAAGCAATACCTATGCCCATTCTATTGTTAGCCAATAGAAGAATGGGCACGGCAATTTTTAAAAATACACTCACTGATAATGTTAATTTCTGTTGTGATAGCAAAATAGGTGAACTGCAGACCAAATGAATGCTGTGGAAATATGTAGAATAGAAGGGACACTCTTGGCTCTCTCTCTCTCTCTCTCTCTCTCTCTCTCTTTGTTATAGTCTGCAGGAGAAAAAAAAAAAAAGTTAGTTTAACACATTCTTGGTTCTCTCACTCAGAGATAATCTGAAAAAATTTCACTGATCCAACATGTTTGATTTGTAGTTCCAGTATTTCAGTTTCCAAGTAAATTTATACATGCGCACACACACACACACACACAGAGAGAGAGAGAGAGAGAGAGAGAGAGAGAGAGAGAGAGAGAGAGAGAGAGAGAGAGAGAGAGAGAGAGAGAGAGAGAGAGAGAGAGAGAGAGAGAGAGAGAGAGAGAGAGAGAGAGAGAGAGAGAGAGAGAGAGAGAGAGAGAGAGAGAGAGAGAGGATATCTTAGTATATTATCACTTCTACTTCCATTCTTTGAAATAACTTTCCTTTACATGTACTTCCTGAAAACTAAACCTGCAGATGTTTAACATCCCATCACAACCTCAATTTTAACAAGGACACTCGCACGATGTCTGTGTGATACTTCTTTTTGTTTTAATTATAAAAAATCGATGATCTATTAATTATGATTTGCTAAACCCAATTTAAAAAATATCAAACAAAAAGAAATGAGAGAAACGATTATAAAAGTATTTGTATTTTTTAGAATTTAAGGTTACTGATCCCCACATTGAAAACCAGGCGCTCTTGTGGCATCTTCTAGATGCCACAAGAGTGCAATGTGAACATCTGTATGTTTGTCAGCTGTTTGCATTTAGCCAAAAAAATCAAAGCTTTATAGTAAGACGTGTTCACTGACATCTCACAGATATGGGAGTTGCCTAGAAATGTAGATGCTTTGCTCACCTGGCATCTGTTAAATGCCAAACAAAAATTCGACATCTCGTAATTTGTAGTATATTGAAATAAAAATAGAAAATACCATATAATCAGTTAGAGACTATTGGTGGGCAAAGGTACAAGGGAGGATTTGATTTTGTTTAAAAAAAATTAAAAAAAGAAAGAAATTGCGTTCACAATCTGAATCTTCATATTATCCACCAATACTATAGATTCAAGCCTTTCACATTAAAAAATAATGAACACTGCACGCACACCAACATCATGGTTTTGTACAATCTAAAACTGTATTGCAGTTACCAACAACATTTCTTTAAACAGAAAATGGGACAGCAAGGAAGTTAAAACTGCAGTGGTCAATTACATGCATGTAACAATTGTGATTTTGCTGTAGTTTCAAAAAAGGAGAAAGTACAAATAAATAAGTCAGTTGAATCATAAGATAACTTGCTAGAAAATACCTGTCCTACTTTATATTCACTGGAAAATTTATAACATAGCTGCTTTCTGAAGACTCCTACTTTTAGGAATGCTGTTACTTACTAAATATTAACGTAGTTTAAGGCTTCACAATTTTTTAATCACACAAAAATAGTAGTAATAAAGCTGTAGTATATTCAAAGAAATAAAAGGAAGATTTTTTCCCTCTTTCCTTATATCCACATTTTCTTCATGCCAAAGTTTTTTTGTAACTAGCTAGATTTTAAATGATTTTGTAAATCATTTTACTAAAAATGAATTTTTAGTAAAATTATTTATTGTATAAAAAAAATGACCATATTTTTATTCAGATAAGTAAATACAAATATCTAATGTTAGCTAGCCTGTATTCTTACCATCTAACATGTGTACATGTTTACAGTGAAATATTAATTTTTATATGGTGTTCTTTGATCCTTCCAGATACCCTTCATAAAATGTGAGAGGAGGGTTATCCATTCTGAATGTAGCTATTGTATGTACAACATATCTGTGTTTTTGATCAGTCACAAACTATTTTTTATGTATTTTTTATTCTGGTGATAATTTTTGTAACTCATTACATTGCACTTAGCCATTCTTATTGCTCATAAAATGAAAACTGTTTATTAAAAGTGGTTATCAAAAATAATGTTGTGTTTCAAGCAAGTATGTTAATTAAAAGCTTGATTTATATAACATAGTTTAAAATAACTACGTACATTTAAGTTATTAAAACACAATTTGGTATATTTTTCTCTCCATACAGTAATGTTCATTGATTATCATTCTTTGTATTTGCATTTATTTATACACATGTATTTAAAGGCGATTCAATTATTATCTGAAGTATACTAAATAAAGAAAAATTTAAGGTTCTTCTCATATCTTAGTTTAAACATTTCCAGCAGTATTTCCTTTAAGATCACGTTAACTGAGAACACATGCTTGAATGAAATTTAGTCTATAAAGCCTCACTTTAACAGACTATATTGGGATAAGGCCAATCCACTAAATTTGGCATCCATTAAACTTCAAAGAAATACATAACATAGTCACCAAAGTTACTAGAACGTTATGAAAAAGGGCTATACTAAAAGGGAAAAAAAAATTAAGAGCAGCTGAAATTTTGCTGTTGTGTAGTGGCAGCAGAAACTTCTGGATAAAGCTTATTCACTCTGAAGAGATCTCTAGTACCTTACTTGGAGGTTCAGTGTGCTATTTCTGATATGCTTAGAAGGCTGATGGAAGGTGATAGCAAGAAACTCCTGGCTCCCTGTAATTTTTTTTTTTTTTATAATACAGTAGATTCCGGTTATTTGGGCCACCGTTTAATTGGGGCAAATCTTAAAAAACAGAAACCAATCGAGAAAATAACCAGGGTTTACTTCGCTTAATTGAGGCAGGAGACCGCAGCACTGGAGATTACCCTACGATTGTCTCCGACGGTACCACGTGGTTCGGTCGAAATTCTGGAGGTTACAACCATAAACTATAAAAACAATTAGCAGTCACCTGTTTATTGGGCTTTTCTGTTAGTGAAATCTATCATAAACGGACAGTAAACTCGATCTTACTGAATTTGCGATAATACCGACAGCTGGAATTCTGTGGGTTGTTATGGTGAAATGTGTTTACACTTGCATGAAATCTTCAATCATAAAAAAATTAATTTTCAGATCTTCTCTTCATTCGTATTTTTAAAGCTTTGTAACTCGTTACTCGGTTCTCACTTGTGCGTATTGTGTTACTTGCAATTTGTGTGTGCTGTGTTCTTTGTTATTGATTGCTTATCTTTTTACTGGTTTAAATTTTAACCCCCGCCCACAAATGTCAGGGAACAGAAATGTCAACTAGTTCGTATGTGCATATTACAGTATATTCTTCCAATTTTCACGTATCATTTAATTTTTTAATTGGTAAGGTAATAAAGGGTAAAATTTTAAAATTCAATTCACAAATGTGATCACAGTGAACCAGCGCTTACTGCACATCGTATAGTGAACGGCACTTTACTATGTTGAGTTCGTCGTAACATGATTTGATTGTACACTGAACCAATTGTAAAGGGGAAGTACATTGTATTTTTAACTATTTACATGAAACTTCGGACAATTGGGGCAGCCGCTTAATCGGGCCAAAATGCACTAGTCCCGATGTGTCCCAAATAACCAAAATGGACTGTATTGCGAAAATATTTTAATTGATGGTAAATACCATCAGACTGCAACAGTTATATCACTGGTTCCTATTCAGAAAAGTCTGATTCAGTGGATGCTGTCTACTTCCGAAGTCTGTTAAAGCAAGGATTTACTGTACTCATTTCTATTAAAAAAAAAAAAAAAAAAAAAAGAGTTCAGTAACTAATAATTAAAAGAATTTACGTGACCAGTCTCCTTTTCTGTACTACATATAAAACTTTACAGAAAAACAAAATTAACATAAAATTGGTAATTAAAACACTAGAAAAATTAAATTTTTCTGGTGTTTTAATTATTCTTTTGGCTTTAAATATCAAATGAGATTGAATATTTTTAAGATATCTGATTAGATGTGAAAATAGTTCTCACATTGTGTATTCACAATTTTGTAATGTAATTACAGTTAAGTACTTCTAGACCAGCAACTGAGATATGGAACTTGAATGGATCATAAAATTAGCATTTCTTATTTGTAGTTGCTGGCATTGTACAACGGTGATGCTGCAGAACATAAACAAAACTGATGCTTAACCATTTAGTTGCAAACTGCTATTCCTCAATTGAAGTTACTTTTAAAGAGCAGTATCAGAAAAAAAACCGTAGGTATGCTCAGTAATGATAATATTGAAGTCACTGGTAGTTCTATAAGGAAGGATGAAGTAATGAGGCAGGAAGTCCAGAAGTAAAATGCTAGCAAATCAATGTGTAATTTACATTTATCTTTGGTGGCATTTCAACTATAGCAACCAAAAAAAAAGGGCTGCTTAAGTTTTATTTGGTATTGACTCCAATAAACTATATAGTATGAATCAGAGCTGTACTACTCAATATGTTCTACATTGTTAATAGTATTAGTAAAATAATAAGAGGAGTTTACCTCAATATACTGCGTAGAACACTTCCGTATGATACCCTCCAGAAATTAAAACACACAAAAAAAACGAAAAAATCGACAACTTACCGGTACCTTAGAGTAAAATATAAATAATTAAATAATCAATTTAAAACAATTAAAAATCAAATTAACGCAACTAAAGGAATCTAACAAAAATATTCAAAAACGATTTTCCTTCTTTCGTTAGATTCTTTTAATTGCGTTAATTTGATTTTTAATTGTTTTAAATTGATTTGAATCGTGTTAAATTGATTATTTATATTTTACTCTAATGTACCGGTAAGTTGTCGGTTTTTTTTACGTTTTAATTTCTGGAGGGTATCATACGGAAGTGTTCTACGCACTATATTGAGGTAAACTCCTCTTATTATTTTACTAATAAACTATATAATATTGATGTAGGTGCACCATAGTTAACCCATAAAATTAAACTACGTATGTGGTGTAAAGGCATTGTTGTAATCTCATATTGTGGCTACCTTCATGAGATACCAGGTTTTGCACTACTTCAAATAAGTAACGCTTCTCTAGTAGAGAAGACTACTGTTGTTTATTCTCAGTGGGCACCACCACCCAGATGGCACCATTTCAAAGCTTTGTTGGCCTTTCATCGGTGGGTGAAAGGCCAACAAGCTTTGATTTATGGGTTAACTATGGTGTATCTACACCGATATTATATAGTTAATTTAAACCCATATATGGAATTATGACTTGTGCATTTAGTCTTTAAATACGGTATCATTCTATTCACCATTTGGTATCTCTCATATTGTGGAATTAACTTCAACTGTGATGGCATGTTTGCATTACCAGTACCTGCCTGCCCATTGATGAAAGGCCAACAACCGTTGAAACGATGCCGTCTGGGTGGTGGTGCCCACTGAGAATAAATAACAGTAGTCTTCTCTACTAGAGAAGTGTTACTTATTCAAAGTAGTGCAATACCTGGTATTTCGTTGTGAAGGTAGCCACAATATGAGATATAATTAAAACAACGCATTTCCACTACATACGTAGTTTAATTTTGAGTAAATAATACACCAATATTATATAGTTAATTTCAACCCATATGGAATTATGCCTTATGCATTTAGTCTTTAAATGCAGTATGACTCCAATAAAGGAATTCTGAAGCAGAATACCATGCTGCTCAATCTGCAAACTTAGGTAAAATTAGTTGATTAAATGTTGTCATGGTAAATGTGTCCCAATTTTTGGCATCAGTTTTGAAAAAAGTTCAAAATTTTTTATATTATTTATTTAAAATTAATTTTATTATTTGTATTAAACAAATTCAAGAACCAAGGCTCATCCTGCCCTTCCTCTTTATCATTCTGAGAAAAATTCTAAAATTTAGAAATTTCTAAATAGGCTATAGTCCCAACGATTCTATATTGGAGGTACTCAGCTGTATTTAGTCTCTCATTACAACCTTTCATAAGGAATACATCTGCTTACAATTCTCAACTGAATTTTTAAAATATAGGAATGTCTTTTCTTAATTGCTATGTAAGAAAATGAAAAATACATCTATTCCTTTGAAGCTTTAATATACACAAGGATCATTAATCAAGAACATAAGCCATGAAATCCTAACTGAAATGTCTGGTACAAAATTTTTAATGTAAATATGTATAAATTCATTCACAAAAGTTATAGGAAAATTCATGAACATGTGTAACTGTGAATACTACTTTTAAATAAAATTCATCACTAAATTTCAAAATCACTCACAACTGAAATATAAAGAAAGAATATATACAAACAATATGAAAGAAATAAATAGTTTATGTAAGTTGTAAAAAATAATGAAAAAAAAATGTTACACCTTCCTTTTCCCTTAAAAATAAAAAACTTATCACATTGTAACTTGTGACTAAAACCATTTGGATCTTTGTGTGCTAATGCTTTAATCTTTTTGGAACTAAAAAGATCACAAAACCCTCAAATTATGAGAAAATTATATATTCTATTCATGTTAGGACATGATGCAAGATAGATATGACTAATGAATAAAGGCACACAAAGCACTTCATTTAAACATTAAATAATTTGAAATTGTTTAAATTTATTTGCATTTAAGCAGCTGCTAATAACAGTAAACAAGTTTTTTGTTTCAGATTCATATTACTGTTATCACCAAATTACAGGTACTTCATCACAGGATTCTCTATGCTGGGCACTGATTCCATGCTTACCATCTCTCTAACATGAAGCCAGAGGCAGCCTGGTATACAAAATCAGACATCATTGCAGTTGCATATCAAACCTATTGAAGGATATATAAAAGATTACAAGAACATGACACATTATCACATATATATCCAAAGTGTCACGATATAGCTAGAATGTAGACCACAGATCAATAACTTGCAAGGAGATTTATGCAGGCATCTTCATACAATATATATATATATATATAAAAAAAAATAGTTCAGTTCTTTGGGGCACTAAGGGATTGCAGAAATGTCATTACTAGTGATTTTTATGGATGGAATTTTAAATGTTGCACAACTGAAGTTCATGGAATTTTTTTTTTTTTTAAGTAGCACATAAAGAAGGCTCTACTGGTCGATGTGTTGTGCTTGTGCGAAATAAAAATATTGCCAATCCCCTGCTATAGCCTCAATACTGATATACAAAAGCTCCTAGCTTTGAACTCATATGAAGAAGCATATTCATGTATTAATATTCAATCTACAGTATCTAGCCATTTTCAAAAAAAAAACTAAAAAGGATGTTATGAGCCTCCAAATAGCAAAAACCTATATAGCAAGCAAATGCATTCCTCCTTCAACTTACCTTTCACACACATCCATGAAGGTCCACCCTGAGGCTGATTAAATATATGCAGTACCCTGAGCTGAATGGCATCTGTCTTCTCACCAAAACAAAAATTACAAGTATCACACTTTAGACTACATTGCACAGACCATATTGCACCAGTGTATATTAATGTTCTGATTTTCGTTATGTAGGCTAAAAAAAAGCTCTGAAAAACTCTTGGGGAAATCCTATTTCCTGAAATTGGTTAACTACAACCCTGATTAAAGAGGCCTAAAGAAATTTCCTCCAGTTTGCTTTCTAGAATATGTGTGGCATTGCAAACAATTCCTGTTTGCCAGCTAAAGTTCAAAAAACATGCACAAAACCAGATAACATCCTACCAACTTCCTAGATGGCCCAAGAGGTTGGTTTGTTTCTGGGTACACCTGTGCCAGCTCTGAGTTAAGCCATGTATCCAGTCCAGTCAAGTTCATATTCAATAAAAGTAGCAGATCAGCTTAGTTGTAATGTGTTTTACTTCCTTTTCAAAAGTATCTATAATTCACTGATTACATCCATAAATCTATATAAAAGGCTCTTATGTTTACTATTATTTCCAGCAGCTTATAAATGTAAATAATCTATAAGCAATTTGTTTCAATATAGTCTTTCATGTGAATTTAGTCCACAGTGTGAAAATATTTTCTTAAAGTTTATAATTTAGTTAAAATAATCAAAATGCTTAACTCAAATCACAGGCTCCCAAACTTTTTGTTGCTGCATCTCACTTTCTTAACTGTGATATTTTGTACCTTGTTCTTTGCTTGTTTCACAATAAAAAAAAAAAAAAAAAGTAATTATGCTACTTTTAATAACAAGGATAAAAATAGGCTATTCAAATATAAAATAGATTTTTATATCATTTATACTTGAAGTCAAATTCAACAACAATCTTCAAAATTCCAAGCATATTCAAGTATTTAATAAAAATGACTTGCATCCATTTACTATAAAATGCCACTATATCGGTCTCTCACATTTCATAGCAAATAGATACAATTTCTGCCATTTATATATGCTAGGTTAAATTTTACAAAACAAAATCTTCATAAAAATAACAAAGAATTGTACTTATCTTTCCTATGCTTACTTCAGCAGCAAGGCATACCCTATACCTTTTTAATGCAGAAATAACAGTGAACTGTTGTACTTCTATATGCTTGATTTAGTAGTGAAGCATACCCAGATGTTGGACACCACTGACGTATCACTATTATCATACCACAAAATTTTGTTTTTCAGCGGAATCTTCTTTACAAACATAACATTTTGCAATATTTATTTTTCAACAACTAAAATTAAAGTATTCTAAACATACTTTTAACATACACAGCATACTTGTAGAAATGGGTTAAAAATCTGAAAGACCTTAATAACAGTTTAAAAATAAACCTTGCTTTAAAAATGAGCATTTATACGCTCAACTAAAGAGCACCATATATATATCACATCACTCGGACATGCTGTACAAGAATAGGAGCTGCATCACTGGTATTTCAGCTTGTATCCCGGCATGGTGTGGGCAAACTATTTATACTTGTCTGGCATGATTCTTTACTTGAATGTCGTTTTGGTGGGAAGATCACAGGCAAAAAATACACAGCACCCAAGACAATTATGTGACCAAAGAAATATAAACTCCTGTAAAAGTAAAATTTTTATTAGAAAATGACATAGAAGAAATACAGATTTAAAATTTCTTTAATCATAAACTTACGTTATAGCACAAGTTAGAGCAAAAGTCTTTGGTTTGCACAGAGCTATAAGCAAACTAGGTTCACCATGAATGCATCAATTTCATATTGGGGACAATTCACAAGTAGCACTTTGCGTTTAAAATAAAAACTATAGTGAATATTTCTCCACTGCTCCATGAACCATATTGCTATTTATTTAAAATGCATGCCACTAATGAGACTGCAATTCTGACCATCAGGATCTGATGAAGTGTCTACACAAAATGAAACATGCATTTGTAGCAAACCTAGTTTTCTCACAGCTATATACAAAAACTGAGGATTCTGCCGTAACGTGTATTATGTTATATATATAGCTGTTGTACCTTGAGGCTTTTATCCTATTTATTAGATTTTGAAACTTATAGGTATTATGGACATTTCTCATCATACATCAATGATATATAGGAATTTTTCTAGCAGGGATAAGGAGGTGATTATTCCCTTGTATAAGGCAATGGTCAGGCCACACCTAGAGTACTGTATACAGGTCTGGAGGCCTCATTTCAAGAAGGATGTAGAGCTGCTGGAACGAGTACAGAGAAGGGCAACAAGATTAGTGAATGGAACAAAGGGGTGCTCTTACGAAGAAAGGCTTAAGTTTTGCAAATTACAGTGTCTGGAGACTAGGCACCATCGAGGTGATCTGATAGAGGTGTATAAAGCCTTGAATGGTTTGAGCATGCTCAATGCTGATGGGATTCTTCCTCTCACTCAGAATAATCACCTGAGAGGGCATAAATTCAAACTGAGGAAAGACAGATGTAGGATAGACGTGTGGAAATTTGCCTTTAGCCAGCGGGTGGTTGGTTGGTGGAACAGACTTCCATCCCTTGTCGTGGAAGTTGATAGCCTAAATAAGTTTTAAGGCTCAGCTGGACAGGTATTTTGAACAAACAGAGGGGTGAAGTGGAAGTGTTTTTTTTTTTTTTTTTTTTGGCTGATGCTGCATAAGCTTGCTTTCTTGCATCAAATGCCTCTACTAATGCTAAATGCTAACATAGTGCCTACGTACTCACTGATGAAACCCCAACCACAGTTGGAACAGTTCTAGGTAATGGCATTTTAAATAAATAGCAATATACTTCCCAACTGGAGCAGTGTTTTTTTATTTAAAGTGCATAGTGCAAGATTGGAGGAATTTGTGATGAAGTGCCTCCACAATATGAGATTGATGCATTCAGAACAAATCTGGTTTACTCAGAGCCATGTACAAACCCAAGGTTTTTGCCCTAACCTGTATTATAATGTTATGGAGCTGTCATAGTGTGAGGCATTTACCCTAAATATTTATTTGATTTTCAACAGATACTTAAATTAGCTAAAAAGGATCATGGATATATATATCACTGAATAAACTAGTTATTAAGAATGGGGATGCACAGTACTCTAATGTCAATACAAAGTGAGAGACTATTAAACGACATGCAAATGTTAACATTTATTGGGATAGTTACAAGGGAACAGGATAAATACAGATACCTAATATGGCAAAGTAATAGTGATGCAAGAAAGCAAGCTTATGCAGCGTCAGCCACAAAAAAAAAAAAAAGTTCACCCATCCGTACTCTCAAGAATTTGTATAGTTCTCCCTTGGATTTATTCAACCTATCCACTTCCAACAGATAGAAGCCTGTTCAACAATCAACCACCTGCTGGCAAACTTCTGCACATCTATCCTGCAATCATCATTCTCAGCTTGAATTTATGCACCCTCATGTGTGTGGTCTCAGCAATGTTAATGGAAGAATACCATTAACATTCAGCTTATTCAATCCATTCAAGGCTTTAAACAGCTCAATCAGATCTTCCCACAGGTACCTGGTCTTCAGATGCTGCAATTTGCAGAACTGAAGCATTTTTAGGTAAAGCACCCTTTTGTTCCTTTCACCAATCTGGTTGCCCTTCTCTGTACCTGTTCCAGCAGATTTACATCCTAAAGTGAGCCCTCCAGACCTGTACACAGTACTCAAGTTGTGACCTAACCATGCCTTATACAAAGGGATAATCACCTTATCCTTGCTAGCAAAGTTTCTGTATATTACTGACAAAATACCTTCAGCTGTCCTGGCTGCATGTCTGCACTGCTCAGAGAATTTCATGTTTGACTGCACAATTATCCCCAGGTAGTTTTCATTCTCCCCTACTCTGCATGTAGTACCACACATAAGTTACTCTGGACTTACTGCTACCCATGGTTTTGTCAATGTTAACTTCAACTGCCATTTCTCAGGCCATCAACCCAATTTTCCTAGATCTTGTTGCAGTAGCTTACCCTGATGACTGTCAGTAACTGCCTCGCCAACCTTTGTATCATCTGGAAACTTACACATTAAGACTGATATACCTTCATGAATATCTGATAATACTGAAAACAATGGACTGAACCCTGGGGAACCATTTCACTGAACCCTGGGGAACTCCACTAATAACAGTCCACAAAGAGCAGTGCCCACTGATAACCACACTCTGTTTTCTTCCACTTAACCATTCCTTTATCCATAGCAGAAACTTGCCCTCAATGCCACATTGCTCCAATTTGTACAGCAGTCTTTTATGTGCAACAGTATCAAAAGCCTTCCTGAAATCCAAATATATGATGTAAAAATTATTTTTTGCATCCAGTTCTTTGGTCACTGCATTATACTAACCTACCATATTGGTTAAACAAAACCACTCCTTGACAAATCCATGCTGTGATTGCAGTATAATTGCATGCCTGTCCAAATGGTCCTGCATTATTTCTTTAACCACTGATTCCATTATTTCCCTGGAACAGACATTAAGCTAGCAGGTCTGTAATTCAGGTTGCCTTTTGATCCCCCTTTATGAATTGGGGATATATTCAAAATTCTCCAAGTCCATAGGGATCTCCCCTAAAGCCAAGGATGCTCTCCTCATAATTATGGCTAAGAGTCTACTTACCTCCTTTGCTGAATAAAGAGATGATAGTGATGATAATCTTCAGTATCTCTTCAAAGAGACTGAACCTCAAATGTTTAAGACAAATCAATATGAATTTGGAAAAGACAATAAGGTGAATTAATGGTCAAAGGCCTTCATGATGTCCCCCATTTGCTATAAAATTTTTTATGATGAAAAGAAGGTAACTCATCAGCTTTCTTTGAATGAATTTTTTTAAACAGGATTAGTTTATCAGGTATGTACACACACTAATTGTATTTATTTATATTTTGTTTTAAAAATCAAATTACTGGCAAATTTTTGGGAACATAGGGCAAGTTACACGAGTTTATATGAGAAATTGTTTGATTAGCATAAATTTGGTTAATGTACAGTTTCCCGAGGATGCATTTAGCATTAGTAGAGGCACATGATGCAAGAAAGGAAGCTTATACAGCATCAGCCAAAAAAAAAAAAAAAAATCCCATTTCACTGATCCATTCATTCCAAATGTTTGTCTAGTTCTGCCTTGAATTTATTTAAGCTATCAACTTCCATAACAACAGATGTAAGTTTGTTCCAGCAATCAACTACCCGCTGGCTAAAGGCAAACTTCCACACATTTATTCTACAACTGTCTTTCCTCAGTTTGAATCTATGCCCCCTCAGGTTTGTAATCTGAGCAACAGGAAGAAATCCCTCAGCATTAAGCCTGCTCAATCCATTCAAGGCCTTATACACCTCAATCAGATCGCCTCGCAGGTGCCTAGTCTCCAGAAGCTGCAATTTGCAGAACTTAAGCCTTTCTTCATAAGAGCACCCCTTTGTTCCTTTCGCCAGCCTTGTTGTCCTTCTCTGTACTCGTTCTAGCAATTCTAGATCCTTCCTAAAATGAGGCTTCAAGACCTGTATGCAGTACTGAAGGTGTGGCCTGGCCTGGCCATTGCCTTATACAAGGGGATAATAACCTCCTTATCTCTGCTCACAAAATTCCTGTATATCATTGACAAGACCCCATGACTTACTCTGACAGCCTGTCTGCACTGCTCAGAAAACTTCATATCTGACTGCACAATTACCCCCAGGTCTCTATCATTCTCTACCCTGAGTGCAACACCACATAGTTGGTACATTTCTCTAGGGTTACTGTTACCTATATGCAGTACTTTGCATTTGTCAATGTTAAACTTCAGTTGCCACTTCTCAGCCCATCTACCCAACTTTTACAGATCCTGTTGCAGCAGCATACTGTCATTAACAACCCTGCCAACCTTTGTATCATCTGAAAACTTTGACATTAAGCTTGATATACCTTCATCAATATCACTGATAAATATACAAAACAACAACAGACCAAACCCTGAGGGACACCACTAATAACATTAGTCCATGTAGAGCAGCACCCATTGACCACCACTCTCTGTCTTCTCCCACTCAACCATCCTTTTATCCATTGTAGCAACTTGCCCTTAATGCCATACTGCTCCAATTTGTACAGTAGTCTTCCATGTGCAACAGTATCATGGAAGACTACTGTGCAAATTGGAGCAGTATGGCATTAAGGGCATTTCATACATTAACTGAGTGTTAAGCATACTTAGAATGATAAACTGATATGAGTAAGGTGTCAAACTGTATGCCAATGAAACCTAAGTCATAAAATCCCAGTTGTCTACTCTTTTGTTTACTTAACTTTGATAAGATTTGTTTTATTCTTCAATAGGCCTATGGGGTTGGGAAAGTTCTGACTCATAATAATTGCAATGAAATAACACCAACCGTCTATGACTGATACTTTATATTAAAATAATAATAAAATAAGACAGGATAAAATTTGTTGTAAAAATAAAATACACTGACTGTAAAGTTAAAAGCGATAAAATGATAGATAAATATGTGAAATTAAAAGCGATTTACAGTCAGTGTATTTTATTTTTACAACAAATTTTATCCTGTCTTATTTTATTATTTTAATAAAGTTTCAGTCATAGACAGCTGGTGTATTTGCATATATATATATATATATATAGATAGATATATATAGATATGTTTCTCTATTGTGTATATATACAAGATATATATACACAATAAAATTTATAAAAGATTCAAAGTTATATTTAAAACTCAACTTTATTCTTATTTTTACATAAATATATAATAATAACTTTATTTATCATCAATTTGCTATATGCAAAACAAATAATTTGACCAGTTCCAGAGGGTCCGTTTCACAGATCACCTGGAACTAGTCTACGGACCTCCAGCAGTTTGCAGACCCCAGTTTGGGAAATGCTGCACTAAAGTATGGGGTCAGTAACAATGTTTATATATTTGAAATCTTATTAAGTCTGCAAAAACAGCTTGGCAATGAAACTAAGTTGAGACAATGATATTGAAAAACTATATCGGATTGGAGTAGACAATATATAGAACACAATAGTAGACAACAGCATTATAGAGGACTTACTTTTGAGCTGAATGATGTATGGAGTTTCCACCTATACTAATAAGGTGATTTTTAAGTGTGCTTAATATAATTCTTAAATAAGTGATCATAAAAATTATCTTTTTTTTTTTTTTTATGAAAACCCCAAACATGAGAGGTTAGTACCTATAGTACATGCTTGGGTTGGAGGTAGAGAAGACAAAAGAAGATATTTCTTGACATTAGACTTGAAATTCTGTAGACTAATTTTCAGGAAATACGTATGAAGCAAGGTAGTTCCAGAAAATGGCACTTGAATGAATAAACGAGGATGAAAAGTTGGTTCTGTGAGCTTGAAGTTGGACAGTAAATGGATGTTGGCCAGTGGCGGAACGTGTTCGGACTGTTTTGAAAGAGAGAGAGCGGGAATTATAGAAGCCAATTCAGAAGAATTGGCTTCTTTAATATCCCATGGAAATATATAATATAATATCTTCCATATCCCATGGAAATATCTGTAGAAAAGGCATGCAGCATAAACAGAACGTCTATGAGACAGAGAGTGGAGAGACTCTATTAGAGATGAGCTATTGATTAACCAAATTGCCCTCTTCTGAATGGAATCTAGGAGCCTGAGAGAGGTTTTGAGGTACACCGCCCCAGATGTAGAAACAATATTCCATGGTAGGGCAGATTTGCGATTTGTACAGAGTGAACAGCTGTTTGGAAGAAAAGTAACGCCGAGAGTGAAAGAGAAAACCAAGTTTTTTAGATGCAGAGGAAGCAATATTTGTAATGTGCTTGTGCCAAGAGAGATTAGAAGTCAGGGTAATCCCCAAAAGGGATATATCATCTTGCCTAGAAATCAGAGTGCCACCAAAGATAAGAATAAGAGCAGAAGAATCCTTTTTGTAAGATATAAGACAGGACTGAGTTTTAGAAGGATTGAAGTCCACTAAGTTGTCTTTGCCCCACTGGAGAATTACCTGGAGATTGGCATTTAAGGAAATGGTAGTGGATATTCAAGAAGTTCAGGCTGATTGAGCATGGCGAGGTTTCTCAAACTGGAAAGTGGAATGCAATGTGCTATCATTAGCAAAACCATGGATAGGATTTACGGTCAATAGAAGGTCATTAATATACAAGAGGAAAAGAGTGAGGGAAAGAACTGAATCTTGGGGGACCTCAGCATTAGTGGAGAAGTTAGAAGACAGAGTCATCTACCATCACCCTCCATGAGCAATCAGAGAAAAACTGGATAACCAATCACAAAAAACAGTTGGCAAACCATAAGATGAAAGCATGTTTAGAAGACTTTTATAGCAATATTTGTAATTTGAGATGCCTTTTGAGATGTCAAGAGCAACTGCTTGTGTTTCACAGAACTTTTCCACTGAATTTGTCCATAAATGAGTAACATATACCAGAACATCACCAGTGGATCGACACTAATGGAATCCATACTGGCGATCTTTGATCAGACGGAAGGTTTCTAGGTAGTTTAAGAGTTGGCGGTTAATTGATTTCCCCATTACTTTAGAAAGAGTAGAAGTAATTGCAATGGGACGATAATTGGATGGGAGGGATTTGTCACCCTTTTTAGGAAATGACTGGATATGAGCAAATTTGCAAGCAAAAGGAAAAACACCTTTGGAATAAGAAAGTGAAAAAAGGTGGCAAAGAACAGGAGTAAGTTCAGGAGCACAGGTTTTGAGAACAAGTGGAGAAATACAGTCAGGACCTCGAGCTTTCTTAGCATCAAGATTCGTCGAAATCCTTCTGACATCCTTTTGACGGAAGCCCACAGGAGGCATTGAATGCAGCATGTTGGGAATGGTAGGTGTTTTACCAAGATCATTAATACATGAGTTTGAAGAAAAATGTGGAATGCTAGGTCAGCTTTATCCTTGGCTGAAGTGACAATAGAACCATCTGGTTTTGACAGAGGTGGGCAAAAGTTGCAGCCCTCTCACAAGCAATGTGCAATAATTTATTTAGCTTTGGCAAACAACCAGAATGCTTGGCTACCACTAGGGCAAGAAGCAAGTTTTCTACTCTCAGCCTGTTCAAAATCTAGTTTGGACTGATTAATAACTGCTTTACAATTGTTGCGAGCTTTGGTGTAGGCAGAAAATGAAACTGAAGAATTGGAACCAAGCCAATTACGACATGCAACATTCTTCTCTTAAACAGCCTTAGCACATGTATTGGAAAACCAAGGTTTAGATAAAGGATGAAATTTTAAAGTGGAGTGTGGAATAAAGGATTCCATTCCTATAAGAATAATTTCACTGACACGATCTGAGCAAATGTTGACATCTGAAGTTTTGAAACAGTAATCCGGCCAATGAAAAGAAGAAAAGAAACTTGCAGGACATCCCATTCTTGTAATGCCAAACAACACAAGGTTGAGAACACATGAGATAAAGGATCCATTGGAGAAAAGACAATCACAAAGTTTTGATCTGAGGTGCCTAAAGGACCACTCACTTTGACAGTGTGCTTAGAAGGGTTGCTTGTGAGAAAAAGATCAAGCATGTTGGCTGTATGGTTGGGACTGTCTGGCATTTTGGTAGGTAAATGAACAATTTGTGTGAGTCATTAGTAATTGGAAAAGCCTCAGCATCTCGACCAGCTGGGTCTGTGTGACTAGAAAATGGAAGTCAGCTGGAGTTGTGAACATTAAAATCACCTCACTGTTAGGAAATTTGGACTGGAGAAAGTCAAGTTGCAAAGAGAGGAAGTCAAAGAATTCTAAGTGATTCGTGGAGTTGGGAGAGACAACAGATGAATTTGACAGAATGAACTAGAGAGATTTTAAGCCAGAGAAGATTGAAAAGAGGAGATTCCAAATTACCAAGTCTCTGACAGGGAATATCAGAACGGACATATGCACAAGTACCACCTTTGAGGCAAAAGGAATCATACAGTGAATAATTTGGGCAACTGGATGAGCAGTGGTTGAATCAACCGATAACTGAGATTCTGTCAGAAACAGTGCATGGGGTTTGGCAGACTGTAATTGGAAATAGACATCATTGAGATTAGAACTGAGATCATGTATATTTGTGAAATGAACTAGGAAGTGTTTGGGAGGTTTAGATCTTTTCGCAGATAAGTTTGCTCTATTAGTTTGACAATTCATGGTGTATTCAATTGTAATAAAATTGGGGGGCTCATGCTGTATGAAGTAATGAAATTTTTGTATATGGCGTACACATGGTAGGAATATATCCAGATTCTTGACATAACGTGGATTTGACAATGCCCCCTGCATACACACTACTCTGACTCCCTCCAGTCACTATCTGGCAGAGTAGCGGCAGCAAGATTATACTCTAGCTGATCTGGAAGCCTCCTAGAGAGTTACCAATAGGTTCGGTCTGGTGTACTAACTGGTGGCTGGCTGGCCTGTAAACACCGTTTTAGAGCTGTATCCTTGAAATGTAAGAAAGTTTGGATTTCACCATGGTGTTTATCATAACCTCAAAAGACATCAATCATACTGCACAATGGAAGAGGTGGGAAGGGTTGACTGGAACTTAGCTCTGCAGACTAAACATGGGTTCCACCACTTCAAGCCTCCAATAAGCAAAGTAGTGGTCGAGGTATGGGCACCACACCTCGACCCCCGCTTACGTTGGTTCACACCTGGATGGTTACGCACAGCATGCTTGCGTATGGGGTTATACCCAGGATCTAACTTAAAAGCCAGTAAAAAAAAAACAACAATGTAACATATAATTTAAGATATCTCTTGCAATGGTAATTTTACACTGAGTAATATCTTAACTAAAGTGTCATCAAGAAAAGCACAATAGTTTTGAATGCCAATATCTTATGATCTATTGCACTGACATGAATGGTTTCATTAAACATGTTAGATGGGAGTTTATAATTCAAACAAAAACATATTCAATATGTAATCCCTGCACATCTAGGCCCATTTGCAGGTATCAGCTGAAGTTTATCTTAACCGCAAGTTAGTATTTCATCCAAGATACCCCTCCAGCAGCTTTGATTTCACCTTTCTGTTCCTCAGAGTGTGTGGATTATTCTTGTGCACATTGTCCTACAGGAATTCACCACAGGAAATAATTACAGGGATTAAGATAGAACACGTATAAAATGACTAATGCCATCCAATTCCATATCATCAAGGATCAGCCTACTATAGATGACCCTACTATTCCTCAGGAAATGAAGAACTATATTCACTCTTTTCTGCAACAAAATCATACTTCAAACTCACATTGCACTGTAATAACATTGCCAGTTTGATAAAACCTCATAAAAAAAAAAAAAAAAAAAAAATGCGCAGAGTACTGCTTGCCATACCAGTTATAAAATTTTCCCACCAGGGTGCATATCTAATGGGTAAAAGAATTCTCATGCCATACATGTTTAATGTTACCAAAAAATGTAGGTAATCAAAAGTGCTGCATCTTTTCTTAATGGCCTTGTATATAACATATTGTACATAGTATGCAAAGATCAGTATACTTACTTATACACAGCAATAGTTGCAGTGTATTCCAAAATAACAAAAGGAAAAACAGCATAGGCAACTGCTATCCTAGTGACAAAACAAGTAAGCACATCATACAGGACCTTCATTTGTAAGTTGTGCTGAAACAGGTGTCGCATACACCTACGAACCTAATAGCAAAAATATATAAAATTTCATTAAATCTATTTTGTGCTACTATTGATTAAATCCATTTTATGCTAACAAGAGCAAATACTGAAAATATAATAAAACATGAAAATATAACCAGTGATGGTACTTGAAAAAAGGTGTAAAACACAATTTCTGGTACATTCACTATGATTATAAATTTTAGAAGAAAATTAGTTTCTAAAAGCACACGGAAAAAATACCATATGCTTCTACAAACAATGACTGTTTACAAAAAAGCGACGTTCACAATTTTTTTAAAAAATAAATTACTGCAGAAATATATGGAACAGACGGACAACTAACTGCAATCAATTGCCAAAGTTTTTAAAGTAGAGATACAATGAGAGAGAGAGATATGGCAGCATTTATAAATATATACAAAAATAAATATAGCATTTTAAATGGGTTGCAGAAGCACAGTAACACCTCTCTAGTTGGTAAAGACACTTAACTCAAACCATCTACTATTCAGACAGACTGGAGTAAGCAACAACTATACTTTGAGAAACACAGCCAATAAATGAGAGATAAGAGATCCCGTATCAAACATAAACAAATATGGACACAAATACAGCTTTTTACTATATTCAACAATTTTATTATTATTACTTTTTAGGTACCAAATTTAGGAAAGCTACCCAACATTTGAAAAATATATTATATGCAAAGTACAGCCAAATAGTTTATGTTCAAAGCATTAAGGCAAGGATCTTTAACCTTGGCAAGAGGAATTAAAATACATTAGATTTCAAGAACTGTACCATTCATAAGTTTTTATATTAATCAGCTTCTCTTTCCTTGTGGCTCACAGGTTGAAGAGCCCTGCATTACTGGAAATTATAATAACCAATGATGATACTTGAAGCCGTAAGGAAAAATCATAGTTCACAATATCTGGTACAATTGATAAAATTTATTTATTAATTTTAATTAAAGAAAATCGGATAAAAAATTGGTCTAATTTCATAAATCTTAATTTTAATCTTATAAATCTTTAATGTTAAATATATATTACTGAAATAAAAGATGTAAAAAAGTATAAAATTAGCCTAAGGAATCCATAAGAATTTTAAATTAATAATATACTTACAATTCTGGCAGCAACTGTCATAAGGGCTCCTGTTAAGAAAGTGAAATAATAGCCAGGGAAAAAGCCATGCCAGAAGGCAGACAATATATAAGTAGCTAGGGTCTTGTGAGACTGGACTCTGTCATATACTATCAGCCGCAACCATGTCTGCGTGGATCTATTCCAAGATTCCAGGGTTTCACGAAAATTACGAGAGAACTAGTAAACGAAATTAAACATCCTATTGAAGTATCTTTACATATATTTATTTTACTATCAAGAAAAATAAGGTGCAAATTATGAAATTTTGCAATTTTTATGAAAAAAGCATAAAAGTTATAGCCATTTGATGTTAATGCAATTTAAATAAAATCTTAATTAAGATTCTAGTTAACAAAACGTTTTCCAACCTTTCTTTGCCAAATACCACAGGCCTTCAATTTTTCTCTTGTGGCGCTGCAATAAAACAGTATATATTCCCACAGGAAATAATTAACAGTACTGATTCCCCATCCACTCCTTTCTTTTACTGAGCATTCTCACTGCTACCCAGGGTTGTGGCAAGGTTGTGACAAGAGGCCCAAAAATAAGAAGAGTTAAAAACAGATTTCAATTTTTATCTTGTGGCACTGAAATAAAACTGTATGTATAGGTGTTTTCTTGATAATTTCTTTTTACTTTTACGTAAATCCATTCCACTCACTCAGTAGCACTTCAATGCTTTCAAAGATATTCTTTTGCCACAGTTTTCTCTATTAAAAATTTTGATTAAGTTTATTGAATAGAGTGAAAATGTGCCACTAGTTGGCAATATTTTATATATGATTTCACATGACTGCCAATACAGCCAATAGATTAATAACATATATGACTGATCTATTTTTCTACAAAGTTAGTAGCAGTTGTCAATGAACAAATACAGTCAATTAGGACAGTCAATGAACAAATACATACATAAGCACATATGCATACTGCTGTACCTTCTCTTCAGTAAATGAATAATCCAGTTTCTGGTCCATTCTTCACCATACTCCATTCTCAAAAACAACTCACTTGTATCTAGTATCTTCTCAAATTTAAAAAAAAATACTCTGTAAAGTTTATTCCTGCTCTGCAGCACATAATTATTTTACATGTGCACAATGATCTCATCAGAAAATTGCATATTATTGGTAAACTATATATACTAAAAAGAGGACCACCACAAATAAAGCCAGTTAGAAATATTCCACACAACTTGTAGTCCCAGTCCACCACTGTTTATAACTAGTACATATATGAAAAACTGACACTATGTACACTGGTGTTCAAAGAAAGTGCTCATATTTCATAGGAATTTCATATTTCTAACCCTTTTTCATGATGGTATGTTACATTTATGACTAGCATCACAAATAGAAATATAAACAAAAGATATTTATTAATAGTTAAAGCAAAGCTAAGTAATATTTGACAGGTGCTCTCAAAATATTCCAAAATGAGCATTTGCAACCTTTATACAACAGTTTTGGTCAACATGACAATTATGGCTGAAATGTTATCAGAAGCCCTCAGTTTGCTTCAGTCTATCATTTTAAATGGAAAACAAAATGAAAAGTTCACCAGGTGCAAACTAATATTTAGTTGAACCGCCTCTGGCCCTGATGACAGCAGCACACCGTCGAGGCATTGACAAGATCAATTTATGAAGATAATCAACTGATAGTTCATGGTTCCAAACATGAATTATGGCTTCCTGAAGTTCAGAAGGGTCTTTGGTTTCTTTCTGGCAACTGCAGATTCCACACGATGCCAACAGTTCTCTATAGGATTCAGGGCCGGGCTGTTTCCAGGCCAGCTAAGAGTTGTAACAGACTGTTCTTCCAACCATTTTTTCACCTGTAACAAATATAAACACATTACTGTCAAACCTCTAATGCAGAAATGAAGCTAAAGTAACTACAGAAGTGCCTACTTACACTTTTCGCCCGATGACAAGGAGCAGAGTCGTCCGAAAGATGCAGTTACTTGGCAGGTTTAAATAGTCTCTAATGGTTGGCAGCAATTTGCCTTCCAATATAGCCAGATATCCATTGGCATTTACGGAACCTTTTATAAACTGCAGGTGACCTACTCTGCGATATGAAATACAATCCTCATATCATTTGGCTGGTAGAGAATTTCACTACAGACACCATACAGTCTGGACGGTATTCTTCACCATGTCTACGGCAAATCGTTTGTCTCCCATCAGAGCCATGCAGTTGAATTTCTTCTCATCCATGAAAATAACTGACTTCCACTGCTCAGGGGTCCATTTGACATGCTCCTTACACCAAATTAATCGGACCTTTCATTTTTTGTGTGAGGAGGAGCTTCTTCTTAGGACGATAGGCTACAAGTCCATTTTTGAAGAGGCGTTTTCTGACTGTTACTGCACTTGCTACCACACTCCTGTATGTTCTTCCCATTCCCTTTTCAGCTCAGACGAAGAAGCTTTATGGTTTTTAAGGCATAAGCGCTTCAAAATGTGGTCCTGTTTTGGTGTAGGTAAATGCAGGGACTAGTTTGCATCCGGTTCCTTTTTTCCTATCAGCAGAACCAGTATTCTTGAGTTTGGAAAGAAATCTACTCACTGTCGACTGATTACAAGACACTCTATAAGCAATATGATGGGAAGAACATCCTTCCTCACATAAAGCAACAGTAGCACTCTTTCTTCATGGCGTCAACTGCACGTAACTCGCCATCCTGACACAAGCAAGGAATGACTGCAACTATTGCAGAGCGTACTTATATAACCGAAAGTAACAGCTGATGCAATATTACATCATCACCTATGCATATCAATCTTATCTGATGCGATCTATAAGAAATATTGCCATATACTTACGTTATTCAGACGACAATTACAATTTTAAGGAGTAATGCACTTTCTTTGGCACCAGTGTAGGCTAAACCCTTAGAAAACACAAAAAATTAATTTTAAGAAGTTGATTATTAAGTCATAAAAATACGAATACAGTAGGGAGTCTCTGACCAGCAATCTTGCAGCTATATCATTGACAATCTATGGAATTTTCCAATTTACAGGATTGTATAATAGATTTATAATATACATTTATTCATATATAAATAATAAATATACATGTTTTAATTCACATAACTGTAGATTTAAAGAATGAAAGAAGTATAATGTGCATATAGGTACATAAAAACTATCTAAGATTTATGTAGTAAACCATAATCAATATGAAAATATAAAAATAGAAATGAAAGAAATCAGGGTATCAATGTATCAAAGTTTTTAAGAATATTTGATTAAAAAATTCTGAATAAGTAGCCCCAAGACTATAGACTACTTTTTTCTTATAATTCTAGTAGCTGCTATTTGATAGCAGGCATAGCAAGCTAAAGCCCAGATTTGTTCAATGTATGATATGACAGTGTTCAGTTGCATAGTACAATGAAAATTTTTTGTATGTATACATTTAATAGACCAAAAAAAAACCAGTGCAGAAATTAAAAAGGGAAATAATGGTAATGCAAGTTGTAAGAAATGAGGGGAAATTAAGTCTTGTGAAATACTGGAAATGCTGGATTCAAAAGAGGTGATTCTGTGTCAAATGATTACGGGCCAGATTACGGGTGCTTAACTGTATACAAATGCAATACTCAGTTGTGTCTCTTATAAGAAACTCAATGGGTCTCTTTAGTGGGAAATATTTTAAAAACTAATAATACTCTTGTAATTTAGCAAAATTATGTAATGTGCAACCAATTTCACAGACTAGGGATATCTTTAATAAATAGTACAAGTATTGATAAGAATTAATAAAACTTACTTCAAAATGAAAAATATCTACATTAGACACCAAGTCCCATTTCGCCCATCTGTTTGGAGTGAAACCATTAAATCCTAGTCCTGAGGCATTGCAAACACAGTCTCCTGAAAAAAATAATAAAAATTTTAATTCAATAAATTATTCATCAACAGGTTTATTACTAGGATTACTACTACCTAGATGCAAGGCCTTGCATTTTCCAGTTATACTTCAATTTCCTTTTTAAAGCCTAACCAAATAATTTTGCTAGATGCTGATGAAGTATTATACCTTGATTCCTGTCATTAACCACCCTTTCCACATTGTGCCATCTGCAAGCTTAGCTATTAAACTTGAAATATTTACATAATATCATTAATAAATATCAGAACAATAAGGAGACACAGCACTGAACACTGAGAGCTCCCAAATGTAATGTTTAGTCTGAATGAAGAGTGGCCATTTATAACTACTCTCTACCTCCTACCACTTAACCATCCCTTTATCCATAGTAATAACTTCCATCTAATGCACTTAATGGCCAGAGACAGTCTAATTCACACAAATTTTCACATAGGACTGTATTCAAGTTTTTTACCTTTGTAAGCAAAGTAAAATATATACCGGGTAATGTATCTTTGTTTAAATTACACTCTTAAAAATATGTATTTCACAAAAATCCTCTCTATTCACGAATATCATATAAGAATTTAAAGTTGGTTTCTGTACAGTTCTTTCATCATGCAAATTATGCCAAAGTCATAACTCCATGCCAAGTCATAACTTGGCAAATTATGCCAAGTCATAACTATGATGCCAGTCATAACTGGCATCATAGTTCCAGGAAGGACACTCAGTTTGAATGCTTAAAAAATAATTGTTGAGTAGCTCAAGAATCTTGCATTTTGCTTGTTTAAAAATTCTTTTGTTCTACTTATATGTAAATAATCACATGAGCTGCAACTTTAAAAATAAACACTGGCAAAGGAATTACAATTTCCAGAATAAATAATATTAGTTTGATCTAATAACCTTACCTAGGAGCCATGCAACGTAATACTTTGATCTTGCCAAAGAAGTGGAAATAATTAGATAAACAACTTTGGATAGCCAAGAAGCATTTTTAATAAAATTTTCATCTGTAAAATTAAAACAATACATTTCAGAAGAATTTGTGCATACAAATGCAAGGTAAAACTACTTTAAATATAAAACTCAAAATAAATATAAATAAACACAAAATTACCTTATTACTAGTTTTATTGCACAATAGAACTGGGGATAAGGTAATTTCCATTAACAAATTAATGGACAGAGGGAAGCATTTAGAAACAATTCTACTATATTTAAATTTTTGCCTGCCTACCTTTTAGAGGCTTCACTTTAAATGGCAAAACAATGGGGAAAACTTATTTAAAAAAAAAAAAAAACAATTTCTACTGAACTGTTAACTATGTGAATTTTAGTATTCAACTTTATTATCATTTTGACTTTCGATCTGAATCATTAGCTAACACTCAAGAAGTGTGACTAAAAAATCTCTCTCTCTTGATGTACATGGTACAACAACATACTTGAGTAGCCATATAACTTTTTTTTTTTCAGTACGATTTACTATTAAAATTTTTTCAACTAAAATTAAGATAAATTTAAATAATGTTAAAATAATGAAGGATAAACAAACAATCTGCTTTATTTAAAAAAATATTTAATATTGTTTTATTCTTGTTTTCAAAATGAAAAGGTTTAGGTTTATAATATACACCAACAACACTTGTTTAGAAAAAAATTTGTTATTGTAAGTATACTGTTGTTCTGCAGAAATTCAAAAATTATACATAAATTTTTCTCAAGTAAATTTAGGACAGACGCTTCATGTTATGAAAGTTATAAAACATTATTGCCCAAGTAGAGCATATCCTCATTCTGTATGTCACAATGAGCAAACTAGGTTTGCTCCTTAGCACAACAATCTCATATTGTGGAGGCACTTTGCCATGAATTGCCTTGATATTGCATTAATCTAAATAAAAAGCATTGTTCCAGTGGAGAAGTATACTATGCTATTAATTTAAAGTGTATGTCACTACACCAGTTTCGACCTGCTTGAGTATCATTAATGGGAAGGCAGGCACTGTGAAAACCTGAACCCAGTAACCAAATGATGGGGCTATGCCCCATTTGTACAATAATGTTTCATAGCTCTCATAGCATGACACTTCTTCCCTAAATTTACTTCACTGTATTGTCTCACATCTCATCACTGAGTTGTTAAGGCCTTCACAGTGTTTACCTATCCACTGATGAAACCCCAAGTAGGATCGAAATTGGCAATCTGGACAGTGGCATACACTTTATATAAATAACAATATATTCCACTGGAGCAGCACTTTTTACTTTGAGTACTGAAATTTGTGGCAAAGTGCTGCCACAAATAAGACTAATACACTAAGTGGCAAACCTAGTTTGCTCAATGCTACATACAGAATGAAGCTATGCCCTGCTTGTACAATAATATAAATTTTTCAGAACTGTATCCTTTATATAGTTAAAATAATGGACAGCATTGCAAAGTGTACAATTTAAATTTTTTGCCTATTTTTCCCCCCAAAAAAAACAGAATGACAAACTTTGTACACCAATGTGCCTGCTTATTTAACTTTTTTTGAACTGGATAATAGTTAAACTTACTCACACAAGACAATCTGGTGCCTGAGGATGGTAGCTAATTTTACAGTCCTTACAGACACATATACAAGGGGGTTTCAAAACTTTTGTACCCTTACCTAGAAATAATAGCCCTAGAAAGGTGAAATTTCACAGGAACTTTAATCCTTTTCTATGTACTCTCCAAGTATAATAACGCATTTCGCCCATCTATGAATCAGTTGTTTAATGCCTTGATCATAGAAGTCTGCACTTTTTGCCTGAAACCACAATTCCACTTCATTAATGACTTACTGTGGAGGTGTGCTTCCACTGCTTTGATATATCTTTAGTCTCCAGATCATACCGGTGCACCTAGCATTTGTCACCAACCGATCAAAAAAGTTCTCGACATCCACATTACACAAATCCAACAGTTGGTGAGAACACTGCATTCGACACTGCTTCTGAAAAAGAATGAACAATCTTGGAATCCACTGTGAGGAACAAGACTGGATTTTGGTGTTCGTAGGCCCTAGGCACTTTTAATTCCGAAATGTGCTATAAAAAGAGGGGGAGGGGGAAATGTTCCTTCTATTTTAACACTTTGACTGCGAATCATGTCAATTAATGACTCAAGTTTCAACTATAATAAATGATAAACCGCCTCAACTGATGGGGCGACCATCTCTTCTATTCTTCTAGTTTTGAGAACAGTCACTAGATAGTGTATGCGTATTGAATTGAAGCTCCTAGAGACAATTGCAAAGAAATACCACACGTAGGAATGGTTTTCAAAAACTGTTTTTTCCCCTTCCTTTGTAGGCCCTAGGCACTGTGCCTAAAGGAAAATCTGGCCATGGTGTGGAGACCTTAGACATGTGCACATGGTCATGTAAAATGACCATCTGCACACAGACCCATAACTAATTCTCACTGCATTTGCGATGAAATGAATTGTCACATGTCTGTCACTCAGCACCAGCTTCTCAACATTTGCAACCGTCTCACTGTCTGTGGATGTTGATAGCCTTCCTTCTCTTGGCTTCAAAGACACTTGTACGACTGTATTGGAACTACGGTTTCCACTTTTTTACAGTATCATAGGATGAACAATTCTGCCCATATCCAGCTTTCATTTCTTCATCAATTTCCTGAACTTTCTTGCCCTGCAAATGCAGGAACTTGATCACTGCTTGATACTCCACTTTGTCAACCATAGCATCCGTCCTCAGATTCCAGGCTCCACCTCTGGTGTACGATCACCTACTGGAATGAAATTTCACATGTTAGTTATTGAATACGTAGACAACTTATATTAAAAACAGCATCTTCCTACTGATGTTTTATCTAGATCAGAGTACTAACTTTTTGATAACCCCCTCATATACACTAAAAATACTGAGTACTTTTTTGTAACAGTTATCTGTATTTGTATAGACTAAAAAATGCAAGGAAGCTAGGCTTTTGTTGCACAAGACAAAAAAAAAACCCTTTTCTATATAACCTCTCTTTTCATACTATTTCCACTGTCAAAAGGTATTGACTCAGATGCCCCTTAAATTTCACAAGGCTGTCAACCTCAACCACAAGAGACGCAGTTCATCCCAGTGGTTAACAGCATACTGATCAAACATCAACTTACTAAGATCTGGTCCATCAGACAATGTGAATAGAGCAACAGCATTCGGTTTGCACTCTTTCCACAAGGCCTTATACACAACATTATGTCCTGCTCCTGAGATGCCTAGTTTCTTAACTTTAACTCACATCTTCATAGTCCCTTTCAAATAGATATCCCTTTGCTATTCTCACCAGAAAGGAAATTGAGCATGTTGTCAGACTCACTTAAAAAAGGCTGTTGGTTGTTTATGCTTTATGGATAAAGGGCAACAAGGCCATAATATGCCTAATTTATGGTGAAGAGTAAATGCCCACTTATGGATTCTAGAGTAAATGTACATTTCTGATTAGAGGTAGCAGGTGTTGTTGAAAGATTAGCAACATAATACATTCCAGAAAACTGCTCAAAAACCTGTTCAAATTGTTAAAGTCAAGTAAATTGCAATTAAAATTAAATTTAAAAAAATAATAAATAAATTTTCTGTTTATACTCCGGCATGACAACCAAGTCAGTAGAGTTTACAATAAATCGTCAATACAGATATTTATCGTATTTAGTAGTCACGGGCTTGAACCCCGGTCCAATCAAGGAACGCGTGCTATGCACTCTCGTTCCTGACCACTGGGCTACGTCAGGCCTACAGTTATTAAAAGTTTGAAAAAGTTTCACATCTTTAAAAATGAATAAGTAAATTAAATAATAACAATAATACTGATAATGGTAGTTAAAATATATTCACCAACAACAACCATCAAACTAGGGACTAATTTAACAGAGTAATTTTTGTATGATTCTAAAATCATACTTTGTTTATTCTGTTTATGTTGAATTGCTATGTTGGTATCCCATTGATAATTTATCACACATTAACACGTAGAGATATGGAGGCCACAGTCCCACTGTATAAGACAATTGTAAGACCACATTTGGAATACTGTGTCCAAGTATGGAGACCTCATCTGAAAAAAAGACATTGCACTTCTTGAAATGGTCCAAAGATGGGCAATTTGCATGGTGAGATCAGCACAGGTACTGCAGAGGTGACCTTATTAAGGTTTATAAGGCCGACCGGGCTAGCCGAGTGGGTAAAGAACCTGCCCGGCAACCCAAAGGTCGCGGGTTCGATTCCCGCCTCGGGCTTGGATCAAAGTACTGCAAAAACCTTGGGAGGTGCAATATGGCCACAGAAGCCGATGCGCCAACAACTACCAAATCAAAAAAAAAAAAAAAAAGGTTTATAAGATTCTGAGAGGGGTTAGTAAAATGAATGAAGGTGGAATTTTCACTGTTATAGAGAATTCCAGAATTCGTGGGCATAGATTCAAATTACAGAGGTAGAGGTTTAGACTATATTTTAAGAAGTTTTCTTTTAACTAGTGAGTCATTGATTGCTGGAACAGGCTGCCTTCACAGGTAGTTGAGGCTGACAGTTTGAATAAATTCAAAGGTCAACTGGATTTTGTTTTTTGTTATCTATTTGTGTTTTTTTTTTCTTCCTGGCCAGTGCAGCAAAAGTCTGTGGCTTCCTTGCACTACATGGCTATTACTATTACTAATTCTTGGTGTTCTGTGTCATGTCTCTCAGATGGTGTTGAGATGTCACTCTAGATGTGATGTTACTGTAACAATATAAAGACAGACTGCAATAACGTAAATATCATCCAATCACGCTGAAGATGGAAACTGTCGGCAATAATAAATTATTACTTTTTTAACAATATAGTGTAATCTCTGTGATCTAGTGTAAACTAATTTACTGTTTGTAATCTGTGTTCCATTCTGTTCTGTATTGTTAAAACTTTAAACATTAATTGTCATTCTTTTCTTAATTTTTTTTTCTTAATTAAAAAAGATACGATAGGAGGGCGTATATGTTGAGAGCCTTGTCAATCAATTCGGCCCGCCCTGGAGTGAATGTGTAAGGCTCATGGGAAGTTTTCTTTTAACCAGTGAGTCATTGATTGCTGGAACAGGCTGCCTTCACAGGTAGTTGAGGCTGACAGTTTGAATAAATTCAACGGTCAACTGGATTTTGTTTTTTGTTATCTATTTGTGTTTTTTTTTTTTCTCCCTGGCCAGTGCAGCAAAATCCTGTGGCTTCCTTGCACTACATGGCTATTACTATTACTAATTCTTGGTGTTCTGTGTCATGTCTCTCAGATGGTGTTGAGATGTCACTCTAGATGTGATGTTACTGTAACAATATAAAGACAGACTGCAATAACGTAAATATCATCCAATCACGCTGAAGATGGAAATGTGTAATTATTTCCGAAACTGTCGGCAATAATAAATTATTACTTTTTTAACAATATAGTGTAATCTCTGTGATCTAGTGTAAACTAATTTACTGTTTGTAATCTGTGTTCCATTCTGTTCTGTATTGTTAAAACTTTAAACATTAATTGTCATTCTTTTCTTAATTTTTTTTTCTTAATTAAAAAAGATACGATAGGAGGGCGTATATGTTGAGAGCCTTGTCAATCAATTCGGCCCGCCCTGGAGTGAATGTGTAAGGCTCATGGGAAGTTTTCTTTTAACCAGTGAGTCATTGATTGCTGGAACAGGCTGCCTTCACAGGTAGTTGAGGCTGACAGTTTGAATAAATTCAAAGGTCAACTGGATTTTGTTTTTTGTTATCTATTTGTGTTTTTTTTTTTCTCCCTGGCCAGTGCAGCAAAATCCTGTGGCTTCCTTGCACTACATGGCTATTACTATTACTAATTCTTGGTGTTCTGTGTCATGTCTCTCAGATGGTGTTGAGATGTCACTCTAGATGTGATGTTACTGTAACAATATAAAGACAGACTGCAATAACGTAAATATCATCCAATCACGCTGAAGATGGAAATGTGTAATTATTTCCGAAACTGTCGGCAATAATAAATTATTACTTTTTTAACAATATAGTGTAATCTCTGTGATCTAGTGTAAACTAATTTACTGTTTGTAATCTGTGTTCCATTCTGTTCTGTATTGTTAAAACTTTAAACATTAATTGTCATTCTTTTCTTAATTAAAAAAGATACGATAGGAGGGCGTATATGTTGAGAGCCTTGTCAATCAATTCGGCCCGCCCTGGAGTGAATGTGTAAGGCTCATGGGAAGTTTTCTTTTAACCAGTGAGTCATTGATTGCTGGAACAGGCTGCCTTCACAGGTAGTTGAGGCTGACAGTTTGAATAAATTCAAAGGTCAACTGGATTTTGTTTTTTGTTATCTATTTGTGTTTTTTTTTTCTCCCTGGCCAGTGCAGCAAAATCCTGTGGCTTCCTTGCACTACATGGCTATTACTATTACTAATTCTTGGTGTTCTGTGTCATGTCTCTCAGATGGTGTTGAGATGTCACTCTAGATGTGATGTTACTGTAACAATATAAAGACAGACTGCAATAACGTAAATATCATCCAATCACGCTGAAGATGGAAATGTGTAATTATTTCTGAAACTGTCGGCAATAATAAATTATTACTTTTTTAACAATATAGTGTAATCTCTGTGATCTAGTGTAAACTAATTTACTGTTTGTAATCTGTGTTCCATTCTGTTCTGTATTGTTAAAACTTTAAACATTAATTGTCATTCTTTTCTTAATTTTTTTTTTCTTAATTAAAAAAGATACGATAGGAGGGCGTATATGTTGAGAGCCTTGTCAATCAATTCGGCCCACCCTGGAGTGAATGTGTAAGGCTCATGGGAAAGAATTTTTCTCAGGTCTGTGCTTGTTAAAGGAGAGACTGTTTTTACAGAGATGGGATACACTTGAATATTTTCTGATGCTATCAAGGCAGTGATAGGTGGGTCGGAAAACTGCTAGCTTGTGGGGATACACAGACTAATAGTTTAACTAGAGCCGCAAACACAAGTGAAAATGATTCTTGCATTGCTACTATTAGTATATGCAGCAGCCTGGAAAGCAAAGTGTCTGGAATTTCAGGCCCTGCTGTGGGTCATCATGGAACAAATGAATACATGGGCTCTGTTAGGGTAACTAAGTGTAAGAACACATGTATGGATACTTGCATGTACACTAAAGCTAGGAGCAATGTAAAATTGATGAATGAATTTGAAGTACTAATTAAGTTGTCAAAAGCAGACGCAGAATAGCAGAGACTTGGCATCACTCAGACATAAGTGATGTTGAATTTAAATATGAGGAGTACAATGTATACAGAAAGGACAGACAGGACAGGAGAAGTGGAAAGGTTATGCTCTTAGTTAAGAATAATATGAAATCTAAGGTTTTGGTAACTGCTGGAGTGTGTGTGTGCATCCAGTTGACTTGGGTGACGAGTGCAATGTTGAGTCATTTTGGTGTGATATAGGTACTGGGAAAACAAAATTGAGAGTAGGAATGTGTTAAAGGCCTAATGACTGTGATGAGTATACCAAACAGCTATACAGGGTAATAGAGTGGACTAGCAAATCAGAATGTCTCATAATGGGGGATTTTAACTTTCAAGATGTTGATTGGAATTTGTGAGTTGGTCACTCACACACTAGCAAGACTTTTGTGGATTTCTTGGATGACTGTTTTCTACAGCAGCATATTAGAGCAGCAACAAGAGGAAGCAATACTCTTGACCTGGGTGTCAGCAAACAGCAGTGATTCTTCATGCATTAAGAATCTGCAGGTAAAAGACCAACTGGGTGGCAACAATCACAGTGTACTAATGTAGAATTTAATTAAAGACATAACTACTGGCAAGGGTAAAGGGAAAGGCTTTTGCTTTTGTAAGGGTAACTACAGGTCTCAGACAGTTTTTAAATTTTGTGCAGTGGGACCAACTGATGATGCTACCAACAGCAAATTCTAAATCGGAAGTAAGCAAAGAAGCTACTAGGCTTTTCATATAAAAAAAAAAATACTGATAGTATTTCTTTTTTTTTTTTATATGAAAATAGTTCATCCGATATCCATTTAGGCTTAGGCCTAAATGGATATCAGATAAACTATCGAGACACATGGAAGAGAAGAAAAGTGCATGGAAATATAAATTATCAGGTGATACAAATATGGTAGATATAAAATAGTCTGTAATCAAGTCACAAAGGAGATGCTAAAGCAGATTATGAAAAGTCTCTGACAAAGAATGAAAATAAAAACAGCAAAGACTTCTATCTTTATTTTAACAATAGAAGGAAGGGGTTGAATCACATTGTGCCACTTGATGTCTATGGGTTAACTGTTGATAATCCTGCTCAGGCTGTGGACAAACTGAATAGGTATTTTGCATCTACATTCACATATGAAGAATTCTTTAGGATAGAGGATGCCAGAAGTTTATCAAACTCCAACGAGGAGCTAAATGACTTTGTGATAAATTAAAGGAAAGTGGAGGACAAACTATCGAGGATGGGCTGAAAAAAGGCACCTGAGGCAGATGGAATTCGTTCAATTATATTAGCAAAGGAGGTAAGCAAACCCTTAGCCATAATAATGAGGGGAGCATCCTTGGATTCAGGGGAGGTCCCTATGGACTGGAGAAGTTCGAATATATCCCCAATTCATAAAGGGGATTCAAAAGGCAACATGAGTAATTACAGAAATGTTAGCTTAACATCTGTTCCAGGGAAAATAATGGAATTGCTGGTTAAAGAAGTAATGCAGGACCATTTGGACAGGCATGATATTATACTGCAATCACAGCATGGATGTGTCAAGGAGCAGTCTTGTCCAGTGGTGAGCTGTGAATATTTTAACAATGGGCTTGCATTTTGCAAACTTTTTGATGTGAAACATCCTTGGGGATTCCTGCCAAGTGAATCTGATCAGGCACAGAAGTGACATCATCTGTAGCTTCTGCCAGAGGCACTTCCCACGTTCACACTATTAGTCTGTGCCGAGCACTCATCAGTAATATGATTAGAGCGGCTGACGCATTTTTCATGACCGATATAATATCTTGAGGCAGCCTCGAGATATTGTATCTCGAGTTCTAACTTTTTAGAATTTTTGAATAGCATGACATCACAATCATACTTCCTGAAGTAAGTATGATTGCAACAATCATACAGAATGTCGATCATACGAGTATTTGTCATATGACTGTAACAATAAGAGTATGTGTCATATGACTGCAATAATACAGGCAGTTTTCGCTTTACGAGTTCTCGGGTTTATGAGTTTTTTTTTTCAAAGTATCAAGTGTCAACCAAATCGATACCGCATTTCAAACCAGGTGCATAGCTATACAATACAGTGTACCCAGCTTTACGATATTAATTCATTCCAGAGACACCATCGTATCGTGAAAATATCGTAGATAAAAAAAAAAAAAAAAAACACATTCTTTTTTGGTAATTCGTTCCACGACCTAGGAAGTTTAAATTTTCACTATATAACTCTCTAAAAGGTTGTTTTTATAGTGTAAATTGTATTACTTACCAAATCAAATCACTAAAATGCACTAAACTTTCACCGTTATCATATGCTCTGTTATAAGAACCAATTTTGAACGCCTTTGTGACATTTTTCTAAAGCACATTTCTGGAGGTCACAACCATAAAACAATAAAAACAATTTGTACCTTCTGGTTTATTAGGCTTTTCTGTTACTCCAAGCAATTATAAATGGGTAGTAAACTCGATGTTATTGCATTTGCGAAAATACCAATATCTAGAATTGTGTGGTTTTTGTGTTATTATGGTGAAACGTGTTTCTCTTTACTAAAATCTTCAATCATATAAAAAACATAAATAAATTTTCAGAATGTTCTCTTCATTCCTTTTTTTTTTTTTTTAAGCTTCGTAAACTTGTTACTCCGTGCAAATCATGTTAGTTGCAATTTGTGTGTTCCGTTAAAAAATGCTTATGCATCTATTGAAATTTATAAAGAAAATAGAAGATTATCTTGGAAACAAACACCTCTTGAAGCATTTCTGAAGAAGACGACTCCTTGTGCAATAAACCAATGAGTGCTGAGCCAATAATGAGTGATCAACGAGTGTGCATTTAGTCGATGATGAAGAATAACCATTCTTTAAAATTTGTAAGTCATAAATAATTTCTTTATTATTATAATTTGCTTGATTTTACAGGCTACATTTTAATTTCTTTGGATAAATCAATCATTGTTTAAACATAAACTAATTAGCTAACTAATTTCATTGTTGAGAACTAACCCCTGTTTTTAACATTATATCTATGGGATTTAATTCCCGCTTTACGAGTTTTCACTTTATGGGCACATGGAACGAATTAACTCGTAAATTCGAGAACTACCTATACAAATATTTTTCAACAATTTATTTTTTTGTCTTGCATTTTCGTAACATTCCATTGTTAGGTGCCGATAACAGCTGCGTATGTCGTTTCAACTACAAGATCACTACTTCAATTGACACTGTTTTCTAGAGACATTTACATATGTTGCAATCGCAAATATACATCTCTTATTTTAGTTATCATATATCCATTGTATCTTGTCTTCCAGAAATTATGAAAATCTGAAAATGTTCAATAAAATATTTACAATAAAAAAGGTCTTTTATTTCGTAATCAATATACAAATCAAAATACCTAAGAGAAACACAAAGGATTCACAAAAAACCATCTAGCGTGGTTGCTCGGCACACGCAGTAGATGGTTTTTCATGTTTTTCATGATAAAATTTTAATATTGCGAATAAAAAATAACATGAAATATTTCCCATATCACAAATAACAAAAACTATCACAAACAATTCTACAATATAAAAACAAATATTACATAAAAAATAAACTCTTCTAGAAAAGGTACACAAAAATCACAGATTACATGAAAAAAATTATTATACAAATATTCAAGAAAAATTTTTTCTAAAAAACTTCCATATAGAATTTACTTCTTTATTAATATCTGTTGTCAATCCACTTTGCTCAATAGCTCAGCGATGATTACAGAGGAATGATTTGACGTAATGATCCAGATCGAATTTAAGCAATGGTTTTCCATTTAAACATATGGTCATCATAATGTCTTGTCACGGAGACGAAAGTTCTTTCATATTCCACGATTCCGAGTAGCATATTTTTAAAATTTCTTTCAATTCCTCATCATCAATAGTATCATTATTTTCTTTATTTAATTTAAAATTACTCTGTTGCATTAATAACTTGTCACGAGGTAATTTTTTAAATGTGTTCTTACTTTTGATTTTGATTCCTTCAAATTCTTTCCGCTTCAACATGCTCTCAATTTTAGCTTCATAATTTTCTTCAGAATTTTTAAAATTAGTGATAGCATTAATAGTTAGAATAATTAATTTATCTGCTTTTACTATAGTGATGCTGCGACTTCGTAAAGCTTCTGAAAGGTAAGAGAGCTCCTGCAGGATGTCAATCATTACAGCTAAATCGTTAAGAAATTCCAGATTGAAAAGTCAGTTTAATAATCGAAAATATTTAACTTCTAATTCAAAATGTTTACACAAGGCATGATAATTCCTTCAACCTGCAAATGCCATCTGCAAGGTACAAGCTGCCCATCGTGGCCTGAACACGCAACTGATCTTTATAGTTTCCAGATCAAGTTCTTTAGCAATAATCCTTAATTTGCACTGGTTTTTTGGAGATTGGTGATATAATGCATACATTTTTTTTTTTTTTAATTATTGCTATATGCCATTATATTTTGGAACATTTTCTTCACAATGAAAGCCTCGACCCAGTTTCCAAATCTGCCAACATTTCATCATCTGAAAGTTTACTTAATATCTTAGTTGCCTCATACACGGAGACGAAAATTTTCTCATATTCCACGATTCCAAGTAGCATATGTTTAAAATTTCTTTCAAAATTTCTCCACCTCTACGTTGCTACTGTCACTTTGAATTTCTTTGAATACTGTGACCGTGTAAACATAGACAGGATAAATTTACTGAAACACGTGGATCACTCACTTCTCCGAAAAACATATGACTTCTTGTCAGAGTAAAGGGGAACCACAACACAGGTTGACCAGAGGCTATTATCAGTGTCGGGAACCTTCTTAATCCTCTGACTGGCTATGGAAAGCATATTGACTAGTGCAACTTCTCGGTATGTGACTGCATAGGTTTTAAGGACACCAGTGACATTGTGAAATGGTAATCCCTTTTGCCCTTAATTCACACTTTCTAATTACCTAAATTGCCTAAAGGCAAAAGGTGAGAACAATGCATAGGAATTTTCTTCGTTCAACATAAACTATTTTAAATGTAATTACCAAGGGGAATTTAAAAAAATTTGCTATAAAGAAGTTAATTAAACAGAGGTCCGACTATAATTAAATCAAAAATGAAGCAATTTTAAAATACATCACTGATCGATTGCACCATTAAAATGCTGGGGATGGGGGCCTCGCTCATTCCACTGTAGTTCCAGCTGTGGATACTCAATAATTGCATTCAAGATTTCATTTGTAAAATAAATTATTGTCTCAACAATAGGCTCGCAAATTTTCAAAAAAAATAACAATGGGACCTTGCGAGCCCATGTGAACCCACTATAGCTCACCACTGGTCTTGTCTAACCAATCTGATAGGTTACTATGATGGAAACGGATGCAAAAAATAATTTTGACATCATATACTTAGATTTCAGGAAGGCTTTTTATACTGTTGTACATAAAAGACTGCTGTACAAACTGGAGCAATGTGGTAATGAGGACAAGTTATTGCTATGGATAAAGGGATGGTTACATGGAAGAAGGCAGAGAGTGGTTATCAATGGGTACTGCTCTTTGTGAGCTAATGTTATTAGTGGAGTTCCTCAGATTCAGTGCTGGGTCCATTGTTGTTTTCAATATTTATCAACGATACTGATGATGGTATATTAGGCTTAATGTCTAAGTTTGCAGATGATACAAATTTTGGCAGGGTGGTTAATGACGGTTATCAGGGTGAGCTACTGCAACAAGATCTGGGAAAATTGGGTCGATGGGCTGAGAAATGGCAGTTGAAGTTTAACACTGACAAATGCAAGGAACTGCACAAGCATAGTAGTAACCCCAGAGAACCATATAAACTCTGTGGTACTGCACTCAGGGTAGTGGAGAATGAAAAAGACCTGGGGGTAATTGTATAGTCAGACCTGAATTTCTCTGAACAGTGCAAACATGCAGCCAGAAAAGCTCATGATGTTTTGTCAATGATATACAAAAACTCTGCTAGCAGGGATAAGGAGGTGATTATTCATTTGTAAAAGGCCATGGTTAGGCCACTCCTTGAGTACTGTATACAGGTCTGAAGGCCTCACTTTAGGAAGGAAGTAGATCTGCTGGAACGGGTGCAGAGAAGGGCAACCAGATTGGTGAAGGGAACAAAAGGGTGCTGTTACCTACAAAGGCTTCAATTCTGCAAATTTCAGTGTCTTGACACCAAGCACCTTCAGGGAGATCTGACTGAGGTGTTTAAAGCCTTGAATGAACTGAGAAAGCTGAATGTTAATGGTATTCTTCCACTTGCTAACACTACACACACATGAGGGGGCATAAATTGAAGTTGAGGAAGAATGATTGCAGGATAGATGTGAGGAGGTCTGCCTTCAGCCAGCGGCTGGTTGATTGTTGGAACAGGGGCTTCCATCTGTTGTTGTGGAAATGGATAGGTCGAATAAATTCAACGGAGAACTAGACAAAATACTTGGAGGGTACAGATAGGTGAACATTTTTTTTTTTTTTGGCAGATGCTATATAAGCTTGCTTTCCTGCATTATTTGTCATTACTACTACCTTTATATATATATATATATATATATATATATATATATATATATATATATATTTATTTAGTTTCTTATTTTATTTTTCTTTTCAGGAGGCAACTTTTTGGACTAACAAAATAGCTGGCTTGTATTAAACCAAAATTTCCATTTTCTCAAAGCCTTGATGAATTGAATCCACTTTATCTTAGGAGATTCAAATGAGAAATCTTGCATACAAAAATTTTAGAGACTGCATGAATAATCATTACAATTAGCTACACAAATCTGAATCAAGAATTCAATAGGCATTCACTTCTTTTGTTTCACTGAGTATTTAAAAAAAAAATGCAAAAGAATTTTCAGCAAATCTCTTCACTCTGAATCATTTCCTACTAAGCCCAAACCTGGTTGAAACAAATCCAAATTCAGCCAGTGAAAAAATACCTGCCTCCTGCACGAAAGGATACCCACTGCTCTCTTTACTAATTTAGTCTTTGCTAAATTAGTAAAGAGAGCAGTAAAAAAAATTGACTAGGGTAATTTTTTTCTTTATGCCTCCTTTAAAAGCTGCAGCAGGATGCAGTTCATATACCATTGCTTGTCTTCCAAGTTGCCAGTTTGTACATTGTGATATTTTGTCAGAATCCTAAGTGGAAATTTTGCTTCATCTTTCCTTCTGGATGTATGAGACAATTTAAATAGACCAATCTCAATTGTCTCAGGTTTCCAAAAGATTATAGAAAAATACATCCTTTCTTCTTCCAACAAATGGATCCATTCAACAAATTTCTCCTCTCTACTATGCAATGAAAAAAAAAAAAAAATAAATAATTAAAAAAAATAATAATTTGTCTAAATCAAGTTCCTTAAAAAGCATGTGTTGTTCTTGGAAATTTTAATGTCAACTGCACATATTTTTCTTAGAAATCTCCACTCCATTTTATGCAGTCTTGAATTCAGCCTTATTAATTTCTAGGAAACTAATTTTCATATCACAGAGTACTGTTCTTGGAAATTATTCTTCCGAACAGATTTATACAGGTTACATTCAACAATCGGGTGCACCTCTCTAAAACTTCGATATATATATTCCAAAGTGGTATATTCTTTTCTCTTCTTTTTTAAATGTTTCTTTTATTCCTTTTTTTCAAAAATCATGACTTCTCATTTATGCATAATACAAATCTGAACCACTCAGTCTTCATTCGTCCAAAAAAATGCCAGCCACTCTAGTAACTTCTTGAAATTCTCTGGGATGTACATCAACTTCTCTTTATCAAACTCTCCTTTTGATTTTCAAAACATTATCAATAATCTTTTACTAATCTCTAAAGTGGAGACTAAATTGTTAAGAGTCTTAAACTCAAAGGTCTCATTTAAAAATGTTATATTATAACACTTTGGAATTTTTTTTTTATATGTAACAAATTATTTTGCTAGGTGATAATCTTTTAAAACATTCAACTGGCAGTAAATAAAGTAACCTGGACAGACAGTAATGGATTAAAGACATTGGAGATCCAGGGCTAAAACTGAAGTGAAGCTCTTTTATAGCATCATTTATTTGACTCAGTAGTCCCTATACATCTCTCAATCCAGGACTGTTACCAGCAACTATTACTAAATGCAGAAATTCTAAAGAATGAATGAATAACAAACTAATTTTCATATTAAAAAATTTCAAATTCATGATATACATCAACTTACCTGCAAGATATTTAACAGGAAAATGAGGAACAATATGTACAACAATAACAGCACACAAAGTTCCAGTTACAAGCTTTACTATCACAGCAATCTATGGTAAGAGAATATAGCAAAGAGAAAATAATAAAGGAAATATTAATATTTTTATGTTGAATACACAACTTTATATTATAACATAATCAAACTGAACTGTAAACATTTTATCTAACTATCTGCTTCATCAAAAGATGCAAGTAGAAACACTTGATATAATATTTTTTTTTGATTTAATTAAAAATGTCTTTAACATTGAAATGGAATTAGGAAACACTTTAACCACAAAATAAATACAGGAAATTAATGCTGTTAATATTTATTTTGTGGTTTAAGTGTTTCCTAACTCCAATTCAATAGCTGTAGCAATATAACCAAGTTTTTCTAACTCCCCCTGATAAATATCTTTAATATCAATACTTTTTCATCAGTTGAGACTCTCTTGGTGGCTTAAAAGTAATGAAGATCTGAGGAGGAGGATTATCTTTTTACCTATTCTCTTAGACTAATGTGTTAATTTTATCTAATGCTAGACAAAAATAAAACACCAAAACTGGAAGGCTAATGTTGCTCCAGGTGAGAATTTTTTTAGGGGTGAAGGGTTTATCATAAGTGTCAAAAAAAATTCTGATATATTTTTGTAACCTACTAGGATGCCAATTATGAGAGTTAGAGAATTATTTCATTATTTGCACTACAGCTTTTTGATCTTCGGATTTTGATACAGCCACCAAACAAAAGTAGTGGTCATTATAGTGGTGAGTAGGCTCTTTCGACATTCAAGGTATAGCAAATAACATACACTTATGACTACCACAAAACCACTGATGACAAGTGACTTGCAACTACACAACAGAAATGAAGTGGCTGCAACTTGTCTTGATCACCACCAACATTCAAAAATTAGCATTAGCATTAGTAGAGGCATATGATCTTCATCTGCATCAAAACATTTGGTGCCACCAACAGTATTATGCTTTACCTGCTTCAGAACTATATAATATCCACAAATATAGTAGGGCAAGTCTAGAAATAACTTACACCTTTATTTAATAGCTATAACAAACCACAAAAAAAAAAAAAAAATTTATTATACGAATACCACAGGCTCTTAAATAAAACAGTATTGGCATACATTTTATGTAATACACAAAATGCTGCAAAAAGATAAAACATTCAATTGCCACCAAAATAGTGAGAAAAAACAATGACAGTTGGATTCAGAATGCAAAATACATATACAAAAGAGTTAAATATAAACAAACTTTTTTGCTATATAGCATTATTTGTAATTATGTTAATCTCAATAATATTAATAATAATAATAAAACCCAATCTAAACAACAAATGACTGTGAAGGAATAAGTGTCTATTATTTAGATACAAAAAAATAGATGTAAAGCTTTAGAGGTCAAACAAATTCAGCACAAAAATATACTTAATAAGTAATGTTTTAATATCTAAATGGCCATTTCATGTAGGAGTAAATATAAAAAGTAAATTATTGCTGAGTAAGAAAAATATAAATTAACCAATGGACATTATTAGCAATGAATTAATATATCTCTGTAAACTTGCATTTGTACATGAGTATTTTGCATCTACATTCACACATGAGGAGTTATTAAGGTTTGAAAATGCCACAAGGTTATCAAATTGTAACAGGGTGCTTAATGATTTTGTAATAACTGAGAACAAAGTGGGGGAGAAATTGTTGAAGTTAAACATAAGAAAGGCACCTGGGGTGGATGGGATCTATCCAGTTATATTAAAGGAGGCGGCAAAGCAACTAAGCAAACCCTTAGCCATAATTATGAGAGCATCCTTGGACTCAGGGGAGGTCCCCACGGACTGGAGATGTGCAAATGTGTCCCCAATTCACAAAGGGGGGGGGGATCGAAGGGTGACACGAGTAATTACAGACCAGTTAGTTTAACTACTGTTCCGGGTAAAATAATGGAGTCACTGGTTAAAGATGCATTGCAGGATCATCTAGACAAGACTGCAGCAATAATTCAGACACAGCATGGGTTTGTTAAGGGAAAGACTTGTCTGACAAATTTGATTGGTTATTATGATGTGGTTACAAAGGAACTGGATGCAAAAAATAATTCTGATATCATATACTTGAATTTCAGGAAAGCTTTTGACACTGTTGCGCATGGAAGACTACTGTACAAATTGGAGAAGAATGGTATTAAGGGTAAGTTGCTACAATGGATAAAAAGATGGTTCAGTGGGAGAAGACAGAAGGTGGTAATCAATTGGTGCTGCTCTCCGTGGTTTAATGTTATTAGTGGAGTCACACAGGGTTCGGTGTTGGGTCCACTGTTGTTTTGTATATTAATCAATGATATTGATGAAGGTATATCAGGCTTAGTATCAAAGTTTAAAGATGATACAAAGGTTGGCAGGGTTGTTAATGACAGTAATGGCAGTGTGTTACTGCAACAGGATCTAGAAAATTTGGGCAGATGGGCTGAGAAGTGGCAACTGAAGTTTAACAGTGAAAAATGCAAAGTACTGCATATGGGTAAAAGTAACCCCAGAGAAATGTACCAACTGTGTGGTACTACACTTAAGGAGGTAGAAAATGAAAAAGACCTGTGAGTAATTGTACAATCAGATATGAAGTTTTCTGAGCAATGCAGACAGGCTACCAGGGCAGTTCATGGTGTGTTGTCGATGATATACAGCAATTTTGTTAGCAGGGAAAAGGAGGTGATTGTCCCTCTGTATAAGGCAATGGTCAGGCCACGCCTTGAGTACTGCGTGCATGTCTGGAGGCCTCATTTTAGGAAGGATATAGATTTGCTTGAACGTGTACAGAGAAGGGCAACAAGATTGGTGAGAGGAATGAAGGGATCCTCTTACCAGGAGAGGCTTAAGTTCTGCAAATTGCAGCAGCTGGAGACTAGGCACCTGCGAGGTGATCTGATTGAGGTGTATAAGGCCTTGAATGGGTTGAGCACGCTGAATTCTGATGGGATTCTTCCATTTGTTCAGATTACAAACCCAAGGGGGCCATAAATTGAAATTGAGGAAGGACAGATGTAGAATAGATGTGCAAAAATTTGCCTTTAGCCAGCAGGTGGTTAATTGCTGGAACAAACTTCCATCTGTCGTTGTGGAAGTTGATGAGATTAAATAAATATAAGGAAGAAATGGACAAATATTTAGAGGGGATTGTTTTGTAATTTTTTTTTTTTTTTTTGACTGATACTACATAAGCTCATACGCTTGCTTTCTTGCATCAAATGCCACTACTACTACTACTACATATATATTTATATATTTATATATAATTAGGTATTTTATTTTACCGGAAATTCAAAATTAATGGAATCACTTCAAAAACTTACTTTTGGAGAAGGCTGCAGGTAAACTTTCTTAATGTGGTTATTTGTGCTATTTTCCTAAATAAAAATAAAAAAAAAATTTAAGTTTGCTTGAAAAAAATACTGCATCTATTATATATATGTTTGTCTCAAACCATCATTACTGTAAAAGTATTATCTTTTCATCATCCAAACCAGTCATACCCAATGGGAGTACATATCGCTATGATAGTACAAATTTGTCCTTATAGCTCCCTTCCATTCACTAATTTTCCTCCATTCAATCCTATTTCCTGTTAAATTTTTAGCCCTAGCTAAAGTAAGCCCTTTCATTATAAACTGTGAATTACAATGCTCAAAAAGTGGCACATCCTAAAAATGTTATTCTGACACATAAAAAGTCATACCACATAGTTTAAAGTAGTCAGTAATTACAATATTAGTAACTTCCATAAACAGTTGACTATGGTCAAATTTATAAATATTACTACATGTAATTTTGAAGATTTTTACCTCATCCGAGGTTACTGTAGACTTAGTTATAGAAGTAAAGAAAATAGGATTGAATCATTGAATCTTAAAATTTTTTAAGATTGTCAAATTTCTCATAAGTTTTTGTAAGCTGCACATATAAGAAGAAATCGCTACAATAAATTGCAACAAAATCAGTCTTTATTTTTGCAAGTCCCTCTTTTCACTCTATGCTACAAAAATTGACATCCTCTCTTTTCAAATGTTCCAACATTGCATGAAAGTGTTAATATGAACATAGGTAAGAAATATCTACAGATAGCAATGAATGGCTGTGCTCAAACTTCAATTCAAGTTTAATTGATGTCAGTATTCTGATACATAAAGCTAAGTACTAGGCAGTAATTATAATCTCCCTATCTTGCCTGTTCACATGTACTCTTGCACCTGAGTGGGTGCAGGAGTACCTGTGAACAGGTGAAGTTTTTAAGGCTCCAGCAAATAGAGAAGTTTTTGCTTTTTTATTGACTTAAATTGGCATATTAATTTATTTTTTAGAGTTGCTTTATATTCCTAGTAACAATACTTTAGTTTAAATTGAATTTAGACAGAGATTTTGTAGGTTACTTAGTATCAGTAAGGGTATCATCAAATCCATGTGTGGGCAGGTTTTACAGCTCCTGCGAACGAAAGGTTTTAATTATACTTAGCTGCTTTATTGACTTAATTGTTAGATTAAATTATTTTCTATACGTAGCTTATAGACCTAGTCAAGCTCCATGGTTTATTTTGAATTTAGATAGTGCGATTTGGAAAGTAAATAATACCTTGTGTCCGTAGATTCACCATTCATAACTTGCCACCTCTATTATACGATACAACGTGTGCTAGAGTAAGGTTTAACGGAAAACTAGATAGCGAGTATAGAAGTATCAATTAATCAGTAAAATTTATTAATCTTATTAAATTTCATTGTCAACTGAATTGTACTTTTTTAACTAAATAAATATAGCGACTTAGTTATTACAAACGTATCATCATAAATTAATACATATAAGTTGACAGAGGATAAGAGTGTCATATAACGCAACTCGGAGATAACATTTGATAACGAAATACATATATATAGTGTTATAACTGCATTGGGATATAGGTTTGGGTTATATTTTGTATTGGAATTTTATTGAACTTGAATAGAAATCATGACTCAGACCAGAACAGCAAAGCAAAAGGCCCAAACTAGTATTAGCATTAACATTAGTAGAGGCATATAATGCAAGAAAGCAAGCTTATGCAGCATTAACCAAAAAAAAAACCACTGCCATTTCACCCCCTCTGCTCGTTCGAAATACCTGTCTAGTTGAGGCTTAAATTTATTTAGGCTATCAACTTCCACAGCAAAGGATGGAAGTCTGTTCCACCAAACAACTACCCGCTGGCTAAAGGCAAATTTCCGCACATCTATCCTACATCTGTCTTTCCTCAATTTGAATTTATACCCTCTCAGGTGATTATTCTGAGCAAGAGGAAGAATCCCATCGGCACTGAGCATGCTCAAACCATTCAAGGCTTTATACACCTCAATCAGATCACTTCGCAGGTGCCTAGTCTCCAGACACTGTAATTTGCAAAACTTAAGCCTTTCTTCGTAAGAGCAACATTTTGTTCCATTCACTAATCTTGTTGCCCTTCTCTGTACTCATTCCAGCAGCTCTACATCCTTCTTGAAATGAGGCCTCCAGACCTGTATACAGTACTCAAGGTGTGGACTGTCCATTGCCTTATACAAGGGAATAATCACCTCCTTATCCCTGCTAGAAAAATTCCTGTATATCATTGACAAGACACCATGAGCTACTCTTGCAGCCCATCTGCACTGTCAGAAAACTTCATATCTGCCTGCACAATTACCCCCAAGGTCCTTTTCATTCTCTATCACTGTCAGTGTAGTACCACAGAGTTGATACGTTGCTCTGGGGTTACTGTTTCTCATATGTAGTACTTTACATTTGTCAATGTTAAACTTCATTTGCCACCTCTCAGCCCAACTGCTCAACCTTTCCAGATCCTGTTGCAGCAGCATAGCATCGATAGTGTCCTTAACAACCCTGCCAACCTTTGTATCGTCTGCAAACTTGGATATTAAGCTTGATATATCATCATCAATATCATTTATAAATACATAAAACAACAATGGACCCAACACTGAACCCTGAGGGACTCCACTAATAACATTAGTCCACGATGACCAGTGTCCATTGATTACCACTCTCTGTCTTCTCCCCTTCAACCATCCCTGTATCCATAGCAGCAATATGCCTCCAATGCCACACTGCTCCAATTTGTGCAGCAGTCTTCCATGTGCAACAGTATCAAAAGCCTTTCTAAGGTCCAAATATAGAATATCAAAGTTATTACCTGCATCCAGTTCTTTTGTGACTGCATCATAGTATCCAATCAAATTGGTCAGGCAAGACTTTCCCTTAACAAAACCATGCTGTGTCCAAGCTATAACTGAAGCCTTGTCTAAATGATCCTGCAGTGCAACTTTAACCAGTGCCTCCATTAATTTTCCTGGAACAGAAGTTAAACTCACAGGTCTATAATTACTTGTGTTAACCTTTGATCCTCCTTTGTGAATTGGGATCACATTTGCACATCTCCAGTCCATGGGTACCTCCCCTGAGTCCAAGGAAGCTCTCATAATTATGGTTAAGGGTTTGCTTACTTCCTTTGCTGCCTCCTTTAATATAACTGGATAGATCCCATCCACCCCGGGTGCCTTTTTTATGTTTCTCCTCAACAATTTCTCCTCCACTTCCCTCTCAGTTATTATAAAATCATCTAGCTGACTGCCAGAGTTTACTTCACCTCTGGCATTCCCCTTCCTGAATAACTCTTGATGTGTGAATGTAGATGCAAAATACTCGTTTAGTTAGCCACCTGAGCAGGATCCTCAACTGTTGAACCATCAATATCCAGTGGACCAATCTGATTCATCCCTTTCCTTCTAGAGTTTACATAGGTAAAGAACTCTTTTCTGTTTTTCTTTGCATCCTTTGCCAAGGATTTTGCATAATCTACCTTTGCCTGCCTAATCTCCTTTATGACTTGGTTACAGACCAGCTTATATCTATCATAGGCTTCCATCTCACCCATCTCTGTGTACATATACTTAATTTATATGTATCCCGTGCATTTTTATTCTCTGCCATATGTCTCATTAGTTCATCTGACATCCATTTAGGCCTAAACATTGAACAATATTTCTTAGTTAGTATGTAAGGCCTAGTAGTCTGGTAGCTTCCAAGGTAAGTTCTTTGAATGCTTCCCATTTTAAATTTGCTGTTGGTAACATCATCAGTTGGTCCCACTGTATAGAATTTAAATATAAATACTGTCTCAGACCACCACAGTCACCTTTACGAAAGCAAAAACCCTTCCCTTTACCCCTGATGGTAGTTACCTCTTTGAGTAAATCCCACTTCAGCACACTGTGATTACTGCCACCTAGTGGTTCCTTTATCTGCAGATTTTTAATGCATGAAGAATCACTACTGATAATCAGATCAAGAGTATTACTCCCTCTACTTGCCTCCCAAACATGCTGATGTAGAAAATAATCATCCGATAAATTCACAAAAGCCTTGCTAGTGTGTGAGTGACCAACCCACAAATTCCAGTCAATATCTGGGAAATTAAAATCCCCCATTATAAGACTAGTGGAAGTGCTGTGGCTCAGGGGAGAACTGGGGGGGGGGGGCGATTGTCCTCCGAATCACAGTCTATTGAAATGCACTGCTTGCTTGATGTTGTGGAGCAATCAGGAAGGGGACATGATATTGCCAAAGGGAATGTCTTTGTGTGTGTGTGTGTGTGCGCGCGATGTAAGGAGTGCGAGGAAATCAGGTGCCAACTCTGCATTGCTATGGGCTTATATGAGAGCTTGAAGGACAGAGTGGATGCCCTCAAAGGATTTAAATTGAGGGGCCCATCAAGCTCTCAGCTGCCCACATCAATGCCAGAGCTTGCACTTGAACTTCACACAACACAGCGGCAAACCCCAAGGCAGAATGCGCTGGTCCCAAAGGAACTAGTTGTTGTAGGTGACTCTATTGTCAGGGAAACGGGGAACATATTGTGCAAAAAGGATAGATGGAACAGGACCAGGGTATGTCTGCCAGGGGCAAAGGTTGATGACATTGTAGGGCAGATGTCATCCTTTAAGGGTACAAAGGTGATATTGTTGTATACGTTGGCACTAATGATATTAATAGTAAAATACCGTCAGAATTACTTAACAAGTACAAGACAATGCTGAAAAAAAGCAGTGAGTTAGGGTTGAATTTGAAATTGTCTGCAATTCTGCCCAGACACGATAGGAGGGAGTATATGATGAAAGCCTTGTCGATCAATTCAACCCTGGAAAGACCGTGCAAGGCTCAAGGGGTAGAAATTTTTCTCAGCCTGCTCTGTGCTTGTTAACAGGAGAGACTGCTTCTACAAGGATGGGGTACACTTAAATAGAAAGGGTGCAAGAATATTTGCTGATGCTATCGAGGCAGAGTTAGGTGGGTCGAAAAACTGCTAGCTTGGGGGGGGATACACAGACTAATAGATTAACAGTAGCCGCTGGCAGAGGTAAAAGTGATTCCTGCCCTGTTTCTATTGAAATGCAATTGAGCAGCAGCCTGGAAAGGAAGGAAATGGGAATTTCCAGGACTGCTGGGAGTCATAATTGAACAAGTAAACACATGGGCTGTGTTAGGGTAACTAAGAGTAGAAACAGGTGCATGTATGCAAGTATACATGCACCTGTATACATACAGGTGCATGTATACTTGCATGTACACCAATGCTAGGAGTATAGTTAATAAATTCGATGAGCTTGAAGTGCTACAGAAAGGATAGACAGGCCGCCGTAGCCTAGTGGTCAGGCACGCGGGTGCATAAGTACACGTGCCTTGAGTGACCGGGGTTCAAGCCCGTGACTGCTGAATACGGTGCTGTTTCTTAACCCCAGGGGCTCACATCTGGTGAGTATGGGCTTGGCACACCCAGGGTCCTGAGCTGGATACACCAATGCTAGGAGTTTAGTAAATAAATTTGAGGTATTACTCAAAACATCAAAGGTAGATATTGTTGGGATATCAGAGACATGGTTTCACACAGACATAAGCACTGCAGAACTGGAATTTGGTGAGTACAATATGTATAGAGAAAGGATAGACAGGACAGGAAGGGAGGAGGGATTATACTGTTAGTTAAGAAAAACATAAAATCTAAGGAAGTGCATCCAATTGATGTGGGTGGACAATGCAATGTTGAGTCTTTTTGGTGTGACATAAACACTGGGAAAGGAAAAATGAGTATAGGCCTATTGAATCTGATGAGTATAATGAGCAATTGTGCAGAGAAATAGAGTGGGCCAGTAAATTAGAGCGTCTTATAATGGGGGATTTTAATTTCCCAGATATTGAGTGGAATTTGTGGGTTGGTCACTCACACACTAGCAAGGCTTTTGGGGATTTATTGGATGATTGTTTTCTACAGCAGCATGTTTAGGAGGCAACTAGAGGGAGTAATACTCTTGATCTGATTATCAGTAGTGATTCTTCATGCATCAAGAATCTGCAGATAAAGGAACCACTAGGTGGCAGTGATCACAGTGTTTTGAAGTGGGATTTACTCAAAGAGGTAACTACCATCAAGGGTAAAGGGAAGGATTTTTGCTTTCGTAAAGGTGACTATGGTGGTCTGAGACAGTATTTAAATTCTATACGGTGGGACCAACTGATGATGTTACCAACAGCAAATTCAAAATGGGAAGCATTCAAAGAATTAATCTTGGAAGCTACTAGGCTTTTCATACCAACAAAGAAATATTGTTCAAGATTTAGGCCTAAATGGATGTCAGCTGAATTAATTAAACATGCGACAGAGAAGAAAAATGCATGGGATACATATAAATTAACATGTGACACAGAAGCCTATGATAGATATAAGCTGGTCTGTAACCAAGTTACAAAGGAGGTTAGGCAGGCGAAAGCAGATTACGAAAAATCTTTGGCAAAGGATGCAAAGAAAAACAGAGTTCTTCACTTATGTAAACTCTAGAAGGAAGGGGATGAATCAGATTGGTCCACTTGATATCGATGGTTCAACTGTTGATGATCCTGCTCAGGTAGCTAACAAACTAAATGAATATTTTGCATCTACATTCACACATAACGAGTTATTCAGGGAGGGGAATGCCAGAGGTGTATTCAACTCTGGCAGTAAGCTAGATAATCTTGTAATAACTAAGAGTAAAGTGGAGGAGAAATTGTTAAAGATAAACAAAAGAAAGGCACCTGGAGCGGATGGAATCTATCCAGTTATATTAAAGGAGGCAGAAAACAAAGTAAGAAAACCCTTAGCCATAATTATAAGAGCTTCCCTGGACTCAGAAGAGGTACCCATGGACTGGAGATGTGCAAATGTGACCCCAATCCACAAAGGAGGATCAAAGGGGGAGACAGGTAATTACAGACCTGTTGAAAAATTTTATGCTTCACACCAACTAGTAGTTAAGTACAATAAAATATAAGTTTTACTGCAAACTAAAATATATGAGCTAGATAAAACTGGTAAAAACAGATGAATTTACAATAAATATAAAATGACAGTTAAAATATGACTGAAATGGAAGTTAAAATAATAATAAAATATAACAGTAATAAAAGCGCTAAAAACTGTAGCCTTCGGAGACGATAGACTCCTTTCTCAACAGTGCCAAGCATTCTGGTGTTTTGCCAAAGCTATTGGCTGCAACTTTTCCTATCTCTGCTCCCACCCTGTCAAAACCAGATGGTTCTATTGTCACTTCAGCCAAAGTTAAAGCTCATTCAGCATCCCATTTTAATTCAAACTCATGTATTAATGATCTTGGTAAAACACCTTCCACCATTCCCAACATGCTCCATTCAATGCCTCCTGTGGTCTTCCGTCAAAAGGATTTCAGAAGGATTTTGACGAATCATGATGCTAAGAAAGCTCCAGGTCCCGATGGTATTTCTCCACTTGTTCTCAAAACCTGCTCCTGAACTTACTCCTGATCTATGTCGCCTTTTTTCATTTTCTTATTCCAAAGGTGTTTTTCCTTCTGCTTGGAAATTTGCTCATATCCAGCCAGTTCCTTAAAAGGGTGACAAAACCCTCCCATCCAATTATCGTCCCATTGCAATTACTTCTACTCTTTCTAAAATAATGGAGAAATCAATTAACTGTCAACTCTTAAACTTCCTAGAAACCTTCCGTCTGATCAATGATCGCCAGTATGGATTCCGTCGGTGGTGATCCACTGGCGATATTCTGGCTTATGTTACCCATTTATGGACAAATTCAATGGAAAGGTTCGGTGAAACACAAGTAGTTGCTCTTGACATCTCAAAGGCTTTCGATCGTGTCTGCCATAAAGGTCTTCTAAACAAGCTTCCATCTTATGGTTTGCCAACTGTTTTTTGTAATTGGTTATCCAGTTTTCTCTCTGATCGCTCACTGAGGGTAATGGTAGATGGCTCTCTGTCTTCTAACTTCTCCAGTAATGCCGGTGTCCCCCAAGGTTCAGTTCTTTCCACCACTCTTTTCCTCTTGTGTATTAATGACCTTCTTCCATTGACTGGAAATCCTATCCATAGTTTTGCCGATGATAGCACATTGCATTCGACTTTCCATTTTGAGAAACCTTGCCCTGCCCAATCAGCTTCAACTTCTCGAAAATCTGCTCCCAATTTCTTAAATGCCGATCTTCAGGTAATTCTCCAGTGGGGCAAAGACAACTTAGTTGATTTCAACCCTTCTAAAACTCAGTCTTGTCTTATATCTCGCAAAACGGATTCTTCTGCTCCTATGCTTATCTTTAGTGACACTCCGATTTCTAGGCAAAGTGATATCTCTTTTGGGGATTACCCTGACTTCTAATCTCTCGCTGGCTCATAGACGTACTGTTTCTGCTGCATGCCTCTTCTACAGATACTTCCATGGGCACTGTTCTTCTGAATTGGCTTCTATAATTCCCACTCTCTCTTTCAAAACAGTTCGAACATGTGCAGCCACCCTGCCAAGATCCATTTACTGTCCAACTTCTGACTCACAGAACCAACTTTTCATCTTCCTCGTTTATTCATTCAACTGCCATTTTCTGGAACAACCTTCCTTCATACGTATTTCCTAAATATTGCAGTCTACAGAAGTTCAAGTCCAATGTCAACAAATATCTTCTTTTGTCTTCTCAACCTCCAATCTAAGCACAGTACTAAGTACTATAGGTTCTAATACCTTTCGTGTTTGGGGTTTACATAAAAAAAAAAAAAAAAAACTTAAGTGTCTGTAGATTTACTGTTCGTAATTTGCCGCCACTGTTATACGATACGTTATATCCCGAACTATATAGTGTTAGCTTAGTATAGTATAATATATAATATTATCAATTATTCAGTAAAATTTATTAATCTTGTTAAACTTCATTGTTAATTAAATTGTACTTTTTAACTAAATACATATAACGACTTAGATTTTACAAACATAACATAATTAATACACAATTTGATACGGAAGTTATATAACAGAACTCGAACATAATACTCGATACCGAAAAAATATATATAGATATGTAGTGTTATAACTGTGTTGAGATACAAGTTTAGAGTTATAATTTTGTACTGAAATTGAATCGAAATCGTGACTCAGACCAGAGCAGCAAAGCAAAAGGCTCAAGCTAATGGGAGTGCTGTGGCTCAGGGGAGAACTGAGTAGAAGGGGGCAGTTGCCCTCTGAATCATAGCCTTTTAAAATGTACTATTGCTCAATGTTTGTGGAGCAATCAGGTACGGGACATGATATTGCCAAAGGGGGATGTCTCTGTGTGTGCGCAATGTAAGGAGTGTGAGAAAATCAGGCGACAACTCAGCGTGGTTATGGGCCTATATGAGAGCTTGAAGGACAGGGTGGATGCCCTCGAAGAATCTAAATTGAGGGCCCATCAAGCTCTCAGCTGCCCACATCAACGCCAGAGCTTGCACTTGATCATTACGCAACACAGCGGCAACCACCAAGACAGAATGCGCTGGTCCCACAGGAACTAGTAGTTGTTGGTGACTCTATTGTCAGGGAAAAGGGGAAATGCTATGTAAAAGAGTGGTACAGGACCAGGGTATGTCTGCCAGGGGCAAAGGTTGATGACTTAGAGCGGATATCATCTTTTAAGGGCACAAAAGAAAGGTGATATTGTTGTACACGTTGGCACTAATGATATTAAGAGTAGGAGTCGGTGGAATTACTTAACAAGTACAGGTCACTGTTGAAAAAAAAGCCGTGAGTTAGGGTTGAATTTGAAAGTGTCTGCAATTCTGCCCAGACACGACAGGAGGGAGTATATGATGAGAGCCTCGTCGATCAATTCAACCCTGGAAAGACTGTGCAAGGCTCAAGGGGTAGAATTTTTTTCAGCCTGGTCTGTGCTTGTTAACAGGAGAGACTGCTTCTACAGGGATGGGATACACTTAAATAGAAAGGGTGCAAGAATATTTGCTGATGCTATCAAGGCACTGTTAGGTGGGTCAGAAAAACTGTTAGCTTGGGGGGGATACAAGGACTAGTAGATTAACAGTAGCCACTGGCAGAAGTGAGAGTGATTCTTGCACTGCTTCTATTGGAATGAGCAGCAGCCTGGAAAACAAGATGCAGGGGATTTCAGATTGCTGGTAGTCACTGTGCTACAAGTAAACACATGGGTTGTGTTAGGGTAGCTAAGAATAGGAACAGGTGCATGTATACTTGAATATACACTAATGCTAGGAGCTTGGTAAATAAATTTGATGAATTTGAGATATCGCTCAAAACATCAAAGGCAGATATTGTTGGGATATAGAACATGTGGTGTCACACAGATATAAGGAATGAGGAACTGGAATTTGGGGAGTACAATGTGTACAGGAAGGATAGACATAATAGGAAGGGATGAGGGGTTATGCTATTAGTTAAGAAACACATAAAATTCGAGGAAGTGAAGCCAGTCTACATTGCTGGACAGTGCAGTGTCGAGTCAGTTTGGTGTGACATAAGCACTGGGAGATCAAAATTGAGAGTAGGAGTGTGTTATAGGCCTAATGACTCTGAAGAATATAATAAGAAACTATACAGGGAAATAGAGTGGGCAGTAAATCAGAGAGTCTTATAATGGGGGATTTTAATATCCCAGATACTGACTGGAATTTAGGGTTGGTCACTCACACACTAGCAAGACTTTTGTGGATTTATTGGATGACTGTTTTCTACAGCAGAATGTTCGGGAGGCAACTAGGGAGAGAGATATCTTGATCTGATTATCAGTAGTGATTCTTCATGCATTACGAATCTGCAGATAAAGGAACCACTAGGTGGCAGTGATCACAGTGTGCTGAAGTGGGATTTACTCAAAGAGGTAACTACCTTCAGGGATAAAGGGAAGGGATTTTGCTTTCGTAAAGGTGACTATGGTGGTCTGAGACAGTATTTAAATTTTATACGGTGGGACTAACTGATGATGTTACCAACAGCAAATTAAAAATGGGAAGCATTCAAAGAATTTATCTTGGAAGCTACTAGGCTTTACATACCAACTAAGAAATATTGTTCAAGGTTTAGGCCTAAATGGATCTCAGATGAACTAATGAGACATATGGCAGAGAAGAAAAATGCATGGGATACATATAAATTAATGGGTGACAGGGAAGCCTATGATAGATATAAACTGGTCTGTAACCAAGTCACAAAGCAGATTAGGCAGGCAAAGACAGATTATGAGAAATTTTTGGCAAAGGATGTAAAGAAAAACAGTAAAGAGTTCTTTACTTATGTAAACTCTAGAAGGAAAGGGATGCATCAGATTTGTCCACTGGATATTGATGGTTCAACTGCTGATGATCCTGCTCAGGTGGCTAACAAACTAAATGAGTATTTTGCATTTACATTCACACACGAGGAGTTATTCAGAGAGGGGAATTAAACTCTGGCAGTGAGCTAGATGATTTTGTAATAACTGGGAGGAAAGTGGAGGAGAAATTGTTGAAGATAAACATAAAAAAGGAACCCGGGGTGGATGGGATCTATCCAGTTATATTAAAGGAGGCAGCAAAGGAAGTAAGCAAACCCTTAACCATAATTATGAGAGCTCCTTTTGGATTCAGGGGAGGTACCCATGGACTGGAGATGTGCAAATGTGACCCCGATTCACAAAGGAGGATCAAAGGGCAACACAAGTAATTATAGACCTGTTAGTTTAACTCCTGTTCCAGGAAAATTAATGGAGGCACTGGTTAAAGAAGCACTGCAAGATCATCTAGACATGACTTCAGTTATAGCTTGGACACAGCATGGTTTTGTTAAGGGAAAGTCTTGCCTGATCAATTTGATTGGATACTTTGATGTGGTCACAAAGGAACTGGATGCAGTGAATAACTTTGATATCATATATTTGGATCTTAGAAAGGCTTTTGATACCGTTGCACATTATTATTATTATTAGCCGTATGGTGTAAGGAAGCCTTAGGCTTATGCTGCACCAGCCAAAAAAAAAAAAAAAAAAATTCCAAGGTTACCCTGAGAGAGAGAGAGAGAAGGAGTAGAAAGGAATCACCAAGAAAGAGAAGAATGATGATATCCAGCTCAGGACCCTGGGTGTGCCAAGCCCATACTCACTAGATGTGAGCCCCTGGAGGAATGGAAGACTGTTGAACAAATTGGAGTAGTGTGGCATTGGAAGCAAATTGCTGCTATGGATAAAGAAATGGTTGAGTGGGAGAAGACAGAGTGGTAATCAACGGACACTGCTCTTCATGAACAAATGTTATCAGTGGAGTTCCCCAGGGTTCAGTTTTGGGTCCATTGTTGTTTTCTGTATTTATAAATGATATTGATGATGGTATATCAAGCTTAATGTCCAAATTTGCAGACGATATGAAGGTTGGCAGGGTTGTTAAGGACACTAATGACAGTACGCTGCTGCAACAGGATCTAGAAAAGTTGAGCAGATGGGCTGAGAGGTGGCAAATGAAGTTTAACATTGACAAATGTAAAGTACTACATATGGGAAGCAGTAACCCCAGAGTAACGTATCAACTCTGTGGCACTACACTGACAGTGGTAAAGAACGAAAAGGACCTGGGTGTAATTGTGCAGGAAGACATGAAGTTCTCTGAGCAGTGCAGATGGTCTGCAAGAGTAGCTCATGGTGTCTTGTCAATGATATACAGGAAATTTTCTAGGAGGGATAAGAAGGTGATTATCCCCTTGTATAAGGCAATGGTTAAGCGACACCTTGAGTACTGTATACAGGTCTGGAGGCCTCATTTTAAGAAAGATGTAGAGCTGTTGGAACGAGTACAGAGAAGGGCAACAAGATTAGTGAATGGAGCAAAGGGTTGCTCTTACGAAGAAAGGTTTAAATTTTGCAAATTACAGTGTCTGGAGACTAGGCACCTGCGAGGTGATCTGATTGAGGTGTATAAATGGTTTAGCATGCTCAATGCTGATGGGATTCTTCCTCTTGCTCAGAATAATCACCTGAGCGGGCATAAATTCAAATTGAGGAAAGACAGTTGTAGAACAGATGTGTGGAAGTTTGCCTTTAGCCAGCGGGTAGTTGGTTGGTGGAACAAACTTCCATCCTTTGTTGTGGAAGTTGATAGCCTAAATAAATTTAAGGCTTATCTGGACAGTTATTTGGAACAAATGGAGGGGTGAAATGGGAGTGTTTTTTTTTTTTTTTTTTGGCTGATGCTGTATAAGCTTGCTTTCTTGCATCATATACCTCTACTAATGCTAATGCTAAAGCATGTTTTACAGTATATAGTTTGAAAATTACATATATTTCACTCATCTCATTATTACCACGGAATTCTATGACATTTAACATTATTAAGTTGCACAATACATTAATGTTGTCCACTTTGTCAGATTTCTTGATATATGATACATATAGTGAAGAGTTTTTGTAATAAAAGACTCTTCATTGTATGGATACTATTATCATAAAAAAATGAGGTACATTTACAAGCATTCCTTGATAAGAAATATAATAGGCACGCCAAGCAAAAACTTGTTCAATTAACAAAAATGCTTTGACATTCGTCTCTTATAATGCAACTATCATGATAAGTTGTCTCAGTACTGTCCTACAAATAAGTAATCCCTCCCCAAAAAGAAGTATACTGTTACCTGTATGTATTATACACTGCACTCTACTGGAATCATAAGAAATATTTTGAAAGATACAAAATACTGTGAACGTGCACAATGAATGATGGAGAAACTTGTCTCCTCTACAGCTTGCACTTTCAGAGAGTGCAAAATCTGTAAGATAATGCAATCTAAAACAAAACTATAAGGCAAGAACTTTTCCACTTGGTCCTCATCTCATCAGAAACCACAAGGCCTTATTGAATGAAAAAAATCAAAGGACTTAGCTTACACCTGGGGAACAGCAAACCACAAAATAACTTATGCACCTGATGAAGTTGAACTAAAGTCAGTACTAGAAGAAAGGGACTTGGGAGTTACGATAAGGTCAAACATGAAGTTCTCTGAGCACTGTAGACAGGTTGCAAGGAAGGCCCATGGTGTCCTATCAATGATTTATCAAACATTTGCTAGTAGAGATAAAGATGTCATAATCTCATTATATAAGACTATTGTTAGACCACACTTGGAATAGTGTGTTCAAGTATGGAGACCACACCTAAAAAAAAAAGACATTCTGCTTCTTGAAAGGGTCCAAAGATGGATAACTCAGCTGGTGAGAGCGACAAAAGGAAGTCCATATGAGCAAAGACTTCAAATATATGGGTTGCACAGCTTGGAAACTAGCTGCCTTAGAGGAGACTTCATTAAGGTGTTTAAGGCTCTGAGTGGCAAAAGTAAAATGAATGAGGATGAAATTTTCAAGATTATAAATAGGTTACCAACATGGGTGGTTGAGGCTGACATTTTGGGGAAATTCAAAGATCAGCTGAATATTTACCTAAGGGAGGAGGGAAATGCATATGTTGTCTATTTCCTTTTCTTTTATTATTTATTTTATTAATTTTATTATTATTATTTTACTCCTTTTTTTTTTTTTGGCTGGGGCAGCATAAGCCTTAGGCTTCCTTGCACCATACGGCTAATACTAATACTAAAAACAGAAATATTATATCAAGAAGTTCTCGGAGGAAAGCTTAATTTAAAATATTTGCTTAGCTGCTTACAGTTAAATTTCATTACAAGCGATTTAAGCTGTTGGGTTAATTTTGGATAAATGCAGAGGCAACTGAGACTATAAGACACAGTATATTACATCTATAAACTGTGTGCATTCTGTGGTCAGTTTGTCTCTTTTTCAGGAAGAAAATCTTGATATGGAAGAAATCCAACACTCAACATGAAACTAATTTACAAAGCCCATTCCTACCATCTCTGACGGAATAAATATTTCATCCTAGTATGGTGATGTAAATGCATACCCTTTCCAGGCAAGAAAGGATTTGCATTTCACTGAGGTTTCTTTACTTTAACAATAATCCATTATATGTTTATACCTGTACGCAGATAAACTACTTTTAAAGAAATAAAGAGCAAAATTCAGTAACCCATTTTAAATATCACATGATGAAAATACTATTTCAGTAAATATTTATATTGAATAAATCATAGCACATCCATAATATAGAGTTAAAAATGTACCTACATTTAAGCACAATTAAGTTTATACACTTTATAACAATATCTCAATAAATTCAAGAAAAATGCAATTCAAAATATACTTACATTTGGTGTATGTTTGGTAAAATTTGTACCCGCAATAAAATCCATGTAATCATTATAAAAAACTAAAGGACCACACACAACTGCTTGAAAATGAAACAAGTAACTGTAGAATTCCAGCAATGATGGCTTCTTCCTGCCAGAAATGGAAAGGCTTTTTAATGTATATGCCTATACAGTAAACATGATGCTGAATAAACAATAAAAATAAATAAAAATATTTTTACATAAAATAAAATTTTATATAAAATTATATATATATAAAAAATAATAAATAAATAAAACAAATAAACCACCTAGCCAAATGAATGTGTTCCAAATTCCCAATAAACTTATATTAAGAAGAAAAATATAATTTATGCAAACCACCCATAAGTCAACTGCAATGACTCCATAGTAAGGTAAGACTATTTCTACACATAAACACTGAGGGAGAAGAAAATTGTCTTCTTAAGCAAAAATTATGACTGCACTAATGGATTTGATTAATATATACAGTCGATTCCGGTTATTTGGGACACATCGGGACTAGTGCATTTTGGCCCGATTAAGCGGCTGCCCCAATTATCCGAAGTTTCACGTAAATAGTTAAAAATACAATTTACCCCCCCCCCCCTTTACAATCAGTTCACTGTACAATCAAATCACGTTACGACGAACTCAAAATAGTAAAGTACCGTTCACTATACGATGTGCAGTAAGCGCCGGTCATTATGATCACGTTTGTGAATTGAATTTTAATTCTATTAAACAGCGATTCTAATTAGCGAAAATAGGAGGAATATTATCCACAGGCTATAAAAGTAAAGATATATTAAGCACAAATTTACCCTTTATTACCTTACCAATTAAAAAATTAAATGATACGTGAAAATCGGAAGAATATACGTGATAATCGGAATAATTAATACGTACTGTAATATGTACATACTAACTAAACTAGTTGACATTTCTGTTCACTGACATTTGTTGGTGAGGGCTGAAATTTAAAACAGTAAAAAGATAAGCAATCAATAACAAAGAACAGGGCACACACAAATTGCAAGTAACACAACACGCGCAAGTGAGAACGGAGTAACAAATTAGGAAGCTTTAAAAATAGGAATGAAGAGAAGATTCTGAAAATTATTTTTTTTTATATGATTGAAGATTCCATGGAAGTGTAAACACATTTTACCATAATAACCCACAGAATTCCAGCTGCCGGTATTATCGCAAATTCAATAAGATCGAGTTTACTGTCCGTTTATGATAGACTGCACTAACAGAAAAGCCCAATAAACAATTAACTGCTAATTGTTTTTATTGTTTTATGGTTGTGACCTCCAGAAATCCGACCGAACTACGTGGTACAGTCGGAGACAATCTTAGGGTAATCTCCAGTGCTGAGGTCTCCTGCCCCGATTAAACGGCATTTTGTCCCAATTAAGCGAAGTAAACCCTGGCTATTTTCTCGATTGGTTTTTGTTTTTTAAGATTTGCCCCAAATAAACGGCTGCCCCGATTAACCGGTGGCCCAAATAACCGGAATCCACTGTACTACCAAACGTTAATAAAATCTGACAGCTAAATTTAAAGTTTGCCATAAAATAAAGTAAAAACAGGAGAAGGCAAACGCATAATCTTTATGTTGTGCAAAAAAGTAAGGTTTATTAATCAGCGTGAAGAGGAAAGATAATACTAAAATATATAATAATAAATTTTCTGTTTATACTCTGGGATGACTAAATGGTCAGAGGAGTTCATAAGACAGACAGAATACAAGAAACAGCACTGTATTTAGTAGTCACAGGTTTGAACCCCAGTCAATCAAGGCACGTGTACTTATGCACCCGCACGCCTGACCACTTGGCTACAGCAGACAAGTGGTCATGCGCATTATAATGTGGAATGTGAGATATGAGCTTAAAAGATTTTCTTGAAAAATACTCATTAGTACAAAATTTGGCAAATGGTGACAGAGAACACTATTTTACCTTCTTTAATTATTAGTTTTTTATTACCTGTGTTATGACTTGTATATAATTATATATTCTTTATGTCCTTTATATACACCGATGAGCCAAAACATTATGACCATCTACCTAATATGATATCGGTCCTCCACATGCAGCCAAAACAGCTCATACCCGGTGAGGCATGGACGCTACGAGATTTCTAAATGTCTTATGGTACCTGGTACCAACACGTAACCAGCAGATCCTTTAACTCCTGTAAGGTCTGTGGTTGAGACGCCGCAGATTGGAGTTTCTGTTCCAACACAAACCACAGATGCTCGATGGGATTGATGTCTGGGGAATTTAGAGGCCAGGGAAATACCTGGAAGTCTTCCTCATGTTCAGCAAACCAGTCTCGAACAATTCGGGTGGTGTGGCATGGCGCATTATCCTGCTGAAAGACGGCACCGCCAGAGGGGAAGACTGTTGCCATGAGAGGGTGTATCTGGTCAGCAATGATGTTTAGATAGGTGGTAGACGTCAGAGTGCCCAGCACATGGATGACTGGACCCAGGATATCTCAGGAGAACATCCCCCAAAGCATGACACCGGCACCACCGGCTTGTTTTCTTCCCACGGTGAATCCAGGCACCATATCTTCCCCAGGTAAACGACGCACACGTACCCGGCCATCCACATGGTGCAACAGGGAACGTGATTCATTGGACCAGATGACCTTCTTCCAATCACTCAACGTCCAGTTTCAATGCTTGCATGTCCATTGTAGGCACTGTCGCCAGTGAACTGTGGTTAGCATGGGCACTCAGAGCGGCCTGCGGCTGCGTAGCCCCATTTTCAGCAGGGTACGATGTACTGTGCGTTGTGACACATTACTCCCATCACCAGCATTCCAATTACCGATGAGTTGCACCACAGTTGACCTTCTGTTGCCAGGTGCCATCAGGGAGAGCCTTCGCTCACCTCGAGTATCGATGAGCCGTGGTCGTCCAACAGCTCGCCGGCAGTTCATTGGTTCCCCTCCTCGGACCACTTTTGGTAGGTACTAACCACGGCTGACCGTGAGCATTCCACCAGCCGTGTCATTTTGGATATACTCTGACCCAGTCGTCTGGCCATTACAATTTGGCCTTTGTCAAACTCACTTAAGTCCGCTGCCTTTCCCATCTGAAGAACAAGAATAATACTGATTAATGGAGCTCAGTATCAGGTGTTTTTTATATCGTGCTCCAACCTGCACCGTAGTTCACCTACAGTTACTTCGATTTGCATAACAATTCGCTTGTCATAATGTTTTGGCTCATCAGTGTATACTTATATACAAAGAATATAGCCGACTGGGCTAGCTGGGTGGGTAAAGTGCCTGCCTAGCAACCCAAAGGTCGCGGGTTCAAATGCCACCTCGGGCTTGGATCAGAATAGTGCAAAAACCTTGGGAGGTGCGTTATGGCCACAGAAGCCGATGCGCCAACAACTAACAAAAAAAAAAAACCAAAGAATATAAAATCCAAAACTGAAAAAAATATAAATACTTATTAGTAATGCAATTAGTAATTGTAGAGGAATAAGAGAAATTTACCGTAATATGATACTCTCCAGAAATTAAAATGAATAAAAGTTTAACACAAACTGATTACAGTAAAATATCAATTGAACACAATTCAAAATTAACTAAAATTCAAAAAAACAATTAAAAAACAATTTTAATTGTTTTTTTTTGAATTTTAGTTAATTTCTGAATTGTGTTCAAATGATTTTTTTACTGTAACCAATTTACGTTAATCTTTTATTCGTTTTAATTTCTGGAGAGTATCATTATACAGAAGTGTTCTACGTATCATATTGAGGTAAATTTTTCTTATTCTTCTACAAATATTGATATCAATGTAGAACGTACCAAGCACGTTATATACTGCCAAATTAGTAATTATGTATAATATATCAATCATGTCAGCATTTAATCTAAAAGTAATCATTCCGAGCAATAAGCTATTGTGCATCTAATTTCTTACTGACTGATAAAAATGAAAAATTAAATTACAAGTATGCAAATGACTTATGCTTCTTCAACCCATTAACTGTAAATATTATATACTTGTTAAGTTAAAGAAATGTTATTAAAACCATTAATTAAATTACTTTGGCTTTGTTAACCACAATGAGAGAAATTGCCTCGATAAGAAAAAGAAATGTTTAGCATTAGTAGAGGCATACAATGCAAGAAAGCAAGCTTATGCAGCATCAGCCAAAAAAAAACCAAAAAAAAACCCCACTCTCATTTCACCCCTCCGTTCGTTCCAAATACCTCTCCAGCTCAGACTTAAATTTATTTAGGCTATCAACTTCCACAACAAAAGATGGAAGTCTGTTCCACCAATCAACTACCCGCTGGCTAAAGGCAAACTTCCACAGATCTATCCTACAACTGTCTTTCCTCAATTTGAATTTATGCCCTCTTAGACGATTATTCTAAGCAAGAGGAAGAATCCCATCTGTATTGAGCATGCTCAAACCATTCAAGGTTTTTATACACCTCAATCAGATTGCCTTGCGCAGGTGCCTAGTCTCCAGACACCGTAATCTGCAAAACTTAAGTCTTTCTTCGTAAGATCAACCCTTCATTCCATTCACTAATCTTGTTGCCCTTCTCTGTACTCGTTCCAACAGCTCTACATCCTTCTAAAAATGAGGCCTCCAGACCTGCACATAGTACTCAAGGTGTGGCCTGACCATTGCCTTATACAAGGGAATAATCACCTCCTTATCCCTGCATATCATTGACAATACACCATGAGCTACTCTTGCAGACCGCCTACACTGCTCAGAAAACTTCATACCTGCCTGCACAATTACCCCCAGGTCTTTTTCATTCTCTACCACTGTCGGTGTAGTACCACAGAGTTGATACATTACTCTGGGGTTACTGCTTCCCATATGTAGTACTTTACATTTGTCAATGTTAAACTTTATTTGCCACCTCTCAGCCCATCTGCTCAACTTTTCTAGATCCTGTTGCAGCAGCGTACTGTCATTAGTGTCATTAATAACCCTGCCAACCTTCATATCATCTGCAAACTTGGACATTAAGCCTGATATACCATCATCAATATCATTTATATATACAGAAAACAACAATGGACCCAACACTGAACCCTGAGGGACTCCACTAATAACATTAGTCCACGAAGAGCAGTGTCCATTGATTACCATTCTCTGTCTTCTCCCACTCAACCATCCCTTTGTGGGAGTCTACTAGTACCACTGACAGATACACACTATGTCCACTATCCCCTATATTCAAACTCTGCATCCCTTATGCCTGAGCAACGCCATGTCTCCGATATCCCTACAACGTGAAAAGCATTGTATGAAAAGAAATCAGTGACAATTAATCACACACAAAGCATATCTTATTGATATTCATTCCTAATAATCAATTAATTGGTCCAGTAAAATAAAAATACGGCTCTAATAATAAGAAAAAAATATATATCCATGTATGTATTAGAAGGAATACTATATGAATAGCCATTAAAAGAAATACAAAGTGACATTTATGTTTTTTCTTTTTCAAAAATAGATATTATTTTACTTACACTCAAAAATTATATTAGTAGTACACAAAATAGTTGGTATATTACATTAAAGATGTAGATTAGCAGAGAATAAAATCTTCTCTTTCTTTTTCATTTTTACCTGCATGCATGTTTCTGTTGTTCTGAAGTTAGTTTTTTGATGTTATCAGTCAAACCATCATGAAGACTGAATGCCAAGCTAATCACCTTTTGGGTAGCCAGCATAAGTGGTCTATAATAAAGAAATGAACAAAACACAAAAATTTTTACCATTTCAGTTTCACAATTTTCTCAAATTTGCATAATCTGTGCAATTATATACTCAATCTTACATTTTTTCTCATAAATATATTTTTAAAATCGGAAACAGATGCAACAATAACTGTTAACAAAAAATACAGTAGACAAAAGAGAAATATAGATATAAAGGCAAATCTTAACCTGAAATCAAGAAATCTATCCAATAGTCACTTTCATAACTATTATCAACTCATCTGATAATTATATCTTAAGAAATTATTACATATAATGCCCTTCCTACACAAAAAATTGTCGCTGCATTTATCAAATGCCTTGGAAATTCAACCTAGTAGAAAAGATATGTTTGCTTTTTTAAATTAAGTTTTACTTATGCAATATAAATTTTACTTAAAAGTATCCAAACTGTAGTTCATACTGAACATACGTACTATATTGATAAGGGTATGCAGACACTCCTGGGATTTGGGAAAAATGATCCATATCTGCCATCTATGTTTCAGGAATAGATATAAAAGTGACTGAAGTCACACTAGGAATAAGCAAATCAATAAAATTCAGTAGATGGATCAAGGCATTTAGCTTAGTAATTTCCAATGGAGTCATCATAGGATGACACATTAACAATCAATCTGTTTGTGCCATTGCAGCAAGAGACTGGAGGTGCTCAGAAGAAATGTACATAGATTAAAGCAATCTTCACAGAATACTGTCACCCAGTTCAGAGGGACAACAGGAATTGATATAGTGGAAACCTTGATTACCCATGCTAACAATGGAGAACAGGATGCTAGTTAATCAAAAACATATTTAATCAAAAAATATAATTTACTCACAGGAAATTCAGAGCCTAAATGATCAATTACAAAAGAAATTAATCAATTTATTCACAGGAAATGCACACTTTATATACAGAGTACTGTATATACACTTACCTATAAGATAAATTTATCTATGTATGTAACATAATTTTACATTTTTTAAAACAAGAACAGAAGATAAAATTAACTTAAAGGAAATATTCCAAATTAGCTTTTGTTTCTTTCTATTAAAGCTCTTTTCATGTACAGTATATTGGCTCTAATTTTCAGTAAATATAAAATTACATGTTTATAACTTATAATAAAGAGATCCACAAGAGTAGAAAACAGTCTGACACTACTGCCATTTCATTGAAAACAATCGCCCAAAATGTAAGGAGGAAAATTTCAGCCATTATGAGTTCACAATGGCTGAAATGTTAATTTTATAAATACAAATAATCTCTACTGTTCTGCTTTTTATGGCAAGTCAACATTCAGCATTTTCACTATCAAAAATTTCTAAGAAAAATAAATAAATGATGCCATCAAGGCAATCTCAAGTTAAACAACACTTAAAAAAAAATGAAAGAAAGAAAAAAAGCCTCTCATGGATAATCACATGTACAGCTGATCAGACATGGATAATCAAGGTTCCAATGCATTAGTATAAGGACAATATGGGGTGTAATTAAAAAAGTTTGCAGACTGAACTAATATTTGGGAAATGTTGAAGCTTACCACTTATTTGGATGGATGGATCTCCTTAAAATTAATCACCTTGACATTGTATACACCAATCTCAACTTTTCTACAACTTTTGGAAGCATTCCTAATAGTTCCTATTTTGCTTTATTACTAACTTCCTCAGTTGTTGCAAATCTGTGACCTTTCAAGGGGTTAATAAAAAAAGTTAGCTTCTAACAGAAGCCATTAGCTTGGGAAACAAAAAAAAAAAAAAAAAAAAAATTATAGTTAGCTAATTCCAGTGGGTATGGTGAATAGGAAACCACAAAATGGAGTGCTTAGCAAGAATTTCTTGAATTTTGACTACAGATTTTATCAAGATTATCTTGCTTTTTTGAGCCCTGGAAAAAAGGTAGAGTCTTCCATTGAGAGGGCTGGACTTTTGTCATAACCCATAAATCCAAAATTCATCACCAGAAATGATTAAAAATTTGTTAGCAGGTGAGAATTTGTTGCTCCTTGTGGTAATCAGTGAGGATGAACAGCCTAAACTTTGCTGAAATGCATTCCAAATCTTGTGTTAAAACTGATGAACATAAGAAATAGCAATTTCACTAGAAAACTTTGCAGCTAAACAATGATTACTTCTGATCAGATCACAAACATGCGCAATTGAAACATTGGTTTTCAAAGTTGAAAGACAGCCAGAGCAAGGATATTTTCGACGAACAAGTGGTCCTCTATAAAATTTGCAAACTACTCAAAAGTCTTTGAACGATGCATAGCACCTTCTCCAAAAGCTGCCTTTAACATTTCAAAGTTTCTATTGCACTTTTCTCCAATTTTAAGCAAAATTTGATGTAATTTTGTTGTTCAGTAAAATCACTCATTTTAAAATGCAACAAAACATAAAAAGCTATTCAACATGTACTAATTCAGACTGACTACAGATAAATGGGTGATTCATGCATTACTATGTCTGGTTCAGTCACCGACGTTGCAATAAGTTCCAACTTGCTATGATTCTGCAATTTCCCCAACTGCCATTTTCCCACACAGGGTGAAAAAGGTTTGTGCTCAATTTTTGTAACTATATAAATGGTGATGTAAAAATTACATCATTCGATTAAAATACCTATTATGACAAAAAAAGTTACATCTAATTCACTTCTATTACTATAAAGTTTCACCATACAGAAGCCGAAAATTAATCCTGTCAGGATGGATAAAGCTTATAAGAACTATTTCTGAACCAGGCCAAGTTAGTTGGTCTCTGATAAAGTAGCATGTTTTTTTCCTTCCTAAAAACTAGCCTTTTTCATACCATAAACCAATCATAGAATATATTCAATTTACAGACATAAAATACATTTATGATGGATACAACAGGCCAAATTATAGAAACAACTTGGTTATAGGGATCTCCTCACTCTGTCATTTAGCTTAAATATAAAAAATATATATTTGCAAAACATATACAGGCACTCCCGATTTACATAAGGGTTGCATTCCGCGAAACGCTGCGTAAGTGAAATTTTACATAAGTTGGAATTTCCCTAAAGGCTTATGCAGCACTTGGAAGTATGCTTGCTGAATTTGATTAAAGTAAAACAGAAATGTTCGACGAACGTGTAAATAGAATTATTATTTCTTCTTTTTTTTTTTTTTTTATCTCATGTGTAGGAAAAATTACAAAAGTAAAAAATTTCAAAAATATAAAATTACAAAAAAAGGGAGGGGACAGGCATAACTTCAGCAAGTTTTACCTTTTGAGCATTGTTGCCAGAATCAACGTCTCCAGCTGATAAGTACGCAGCTGCAGAGGTTGAGGGCTATAGAAATTTAGAAGCGGTTTTTTCAAACACATCACATCACAAAATTTCTCTGCGGCTGCAGAATTGGCACTGGCAACTTCACTGCATACTTTAACATTGTGGAAACCAACACAATGTTTGAACCTATTAAACCACCCACTGCTTGCAACAAACTTGGCTTGGGGTTCACCGTACTTATCTTTAATATCTTTATAAATACTTCTTGCTTTTGCTTGAATGGTCACTAGACTCAGGGGCACTTGCTTCTGAATATGATTTTCCATCCATATTATTAATAGCTTTTCCATCTTTGATATAGCACCTGAATGCTGTTTTGGGATCACTGTTGATCGTAAATGCATTGATGCTTTAACATGTTCTTTAACATGCACACCGTCCTTTAAAATAGTATTCTTCACTGTTGAAGAAGCGAGACCTAATTCCCGTGTAATAGATGACAAACTTTGTCCTGGTTACTACTTAATCATTTTCATTTTTATTTCTAAATCAATTTTGTTTCATTTCCTAGCACTGCCACCACTTGCACTTTCCATTGGTAGCTTTCCCTTCATCATTGTAATAAGTAAATAGAAATGAAGAGAATATTCTGAAATTTATTAATGTTTTTTATATGATTGAAGATTTCAGTGAAGGGGAACACATTTCACCATAATAATGTAAAAACCCATACAATTCCAGTTATCGGGATTATTGCAAATGCAATAAGATCGAGTTTACTACCCATTTATAATAGACTGTGCTAACAGAAAAGCCCAATAAACCAGAAAGTGCAAATTGTTTTTTTGTTTTATGGTCATGACCTCCAGAAATATTCTTTAGAAAAATATCAGCAAAGCCATTCAAAATCGATTCTTATAATGGAACATATGATAATGATGAAAGGGTAGCACTCCATTATAAAAATGAGCTTTTAGAAAGATAAATAACTTAGTTATATAGCGAAAATGTCAACCTCCGAGGTCTTGGAACGAATTACAAAAAAAAAAAAAAAAAAACCATGTGTTACTGGGTTCACATTGCGATGTTTTCACAATACCTCCATTTATTTCTGCAGGATGCAAAATAAGTTTCCATGATTTTTTTTAAGTTTGCACTGGCCAGCAAAAACTTATGTAAAGTTGAATTCATGGCAGTCGAGTATTATATAAGTTGGGGAGTGCCTGTATACGAAAAATTACATCATCATTTGATTAAAATAGCTATTATCATAAAAAGGTTACATCTAATTCACTTCTATTACTATAAAATTTCACTATATTTAATGTTATTAAACTCACACTATATTAAATAAAGCTTGTTAGTTGTGACTCAAAATAATGAAATTTTATTGTATTTCACAATTGATTTCTGATTAATAATAATGGCAAAGGTAAGGAAAGCCAACATGAGAGCCACTGCAAACTATGGTAAACTTACTAGACAAACTGGTTTGCCGCTACTGCAGTTTCTCCCTGCATTATCAGTAAACAGATAGTGCATGTTATCAGTAGAGGCAGTAGTAAGTAGAGAAAGATATATTGATGACACATAGGCGTGACAGGCGATGTACTGATTGGTGCACAAACACAACAGATGATAACATCATAGTGTTAAGTGATTGACTGATGTTATGGTATGCATATATATAAAGAATCTTTCTTTCCTATGGGAAAAAATTCAGAACAGGGTGCACACTCCAGCGTAACATAACCTAACCTTGTTTCACCAACCTGCTTGAATCTGTTCCGAATTAATTACATAAACTAACATAACCTTTTTTCACTGGCCAAAAATGAAATTCTATTAAAAAACCCACACTTCTTTTGTCCTGTTCTAAAGTTTTATCAATTACAGACATCATTAATTATTTGTCCATCCTGATTTAGCAGTGTAAAGTAGGGTGTGCACTCCAGCATAACATAACCTAACCTTTTTTCACTAGCTTTCTTCAATACGTCCTGAATTAGTGGCATATTAATTAGTGAAAATATTGATGACCTCCAATAATCTGCTTTTAATAATGAGAAAAAACTAATCATTACATCATCTATCAAGCCTATGGGTCAATCAATATATCATTCTCGACTTCTAATGCCACTATTGATAACATGACCCATCTGTTTACTAAGAATATAGGGAGAAACTGTGATAGCAGCAAACCAGTTTGTCTGGTAAATTTCCCATAGTTTGCTGTGATTCTCGCGTTGCCTTTCTTTACCTTAGCCAGAAAAATAATTCTGATTCAAGCTCTTAGGAAAATAAAAATAATTTAGCTGTTGCAAGAAATTTATATTACTGTGACTCCCAACTTGGTCTTTTTACTAATTACAAATACATAGTAACATGGCGCCTCCGTAGCCAGGTGGGCAAGAGCAGCAGTGCGAAGCACATGCTTCCTGATTAGACCGAGGTTCGAGCCGGTGACCACCAAATATGAAGGATGTGGAAGGTCAGGGAAAGGCCACCACATATCCCCAGCCTGAATAAAGGGTGAGGGTTGGCATCAGGAAGGGGATCTGGCCATAAAAATTTCATGCCAAAACAGTAAAAAAACGCTGACCTCATATATAAAGGAAAAAAAACAAGGCAAGGACAAAAAAAAAACAAAAAAAAACCCATAATAACGTATATCTAATGGAATAAATGCAACTGCTATGTTAATTTTTATTTCAGATATAGAAACTATCATACCTACCCAGTAATATCCAATGTCCATTCACTGGGATGAAAAAGCCTCATCATATGAGCTGATGATAAATATAACATTGAAACAAGCAGAACTAGCCTACCACAAAAAAAAAAAAAAAAAAAAAAAAAAAAAAAAAGAAGAAGAAAAATTCATTACTTGCTTCAGTGAAATAATACCCATACTACTCACATTAACTTCACTGTTATATTTTTGTAACTAAATTATAAATTTTTCATATCTTCCTATATGTATCTCAAACTTCTAATCTAAGAGGAAAGAATAATGCGTTAATATACAAAGTGCTACCCAAAAGTTCCCAAAATTTATTTATATGATTTATTTATAAAATAAATCAGACTCACCCGATCCTAAACACCGATTCCAGTGCTTCTCCCATGATTTGAATGCATCCTGAAAGTCCTTCTTTGTCACAGTGTTCAGCACTGACTGCGATTGAATTTGGATATCGTCTACACTGTCAAATCTTCAGCCCTTCAGCTTGATTTCCATTCTTGGGAAGGAAGAAGTCACAGGGTTACGATTATGCAAATAACGTAATAAGTTATTGCCACAGCACCACTACTCAGCTCTACTGTACTGTATAAAAGCAAAGCAGTCTCTTCAAAATCATACAGTAGATGTTTGCCTGCACTACAGCAGCAATGCCAACAATGTTGCAGGAAAAGGTGCTGTTATTGAAGCTGTACTATCAGAACAGTAAGGCCTCCGTAGCCAAGTGGGCAGGAGCGGGAGTGCAGTAGCACACGCTCTTTGAGTAGACCGGGGTTCAAGCCCCTGACTGCTGAATACGGTCAATCTGCCAACACGCACTGGACCAGCGTGGCAGATTATGGTCCATTTCCCTCCGCATGAATTGTTGAGGAGGCTTCCATCCTGCAGTGGGTTGATAATGGCTGCACTTTTTTTTTATCAGAACAGTAACAATGAAGATGCAGCGGGCACCTCCATATAGCCAGATGGGCAGGAGCAGCAGTGCGTAGCACACACTTCTTGATCAGACCGGGGATCAAGCCCATGACCACCAAATACGGAGGATGCGGAAAGGTCAGGAAATGACCACTGCATATTCCCGGAGCAATATGGCCTTAGTTGCTAATGCTCCTAAAAAAAAACAAATAACAGCAGATGCGGCTAGCAGAGAATTCCGGCAACAGAAAAGAATAAGGCCCATGTAGACCTATGACTGTTTGTGCTGTCCGCAAAATGATTGCGAAATTTGAAGAGACAGGACATTTTATTGTTCAACCAGGTAGAGGTCGAAAACGAGTAGACTCCTCTTGTGTTGAAGATATGGCTATGGCTGTCGTGGATTTATCAAGTCAATCTCCATGTGGTAGCGCAAGTGTTCCAGCTGTTTTTTTTATGCAAACTCCAAACACGAGAGGTATTAGAACCTACAGTACTTAGTACCGTGCTTGGGTTGGAGGTTGAGCAGACGACAGAAGATATTTGTTGACATTGGACTTGAACTTCTGTAGACTGTAATTTTCAGGAAATACTTACGAAGGAAGGTTGTTCCAGAAAACAGCAGTTGAATGAATAAACGAGGAAGATGAAAAGTTGGTTCTGTGAGTTTGAAGTTGGACAGTAAATGGATGTTGGCTGGTGGCAGCACGTGTTCAGACTGTCTTGAAAGAGAGAGCGGGAATTATAGAAGCCAATTTCAAAGAACAGTGCCCATGGAAGTATCTGTAGAAGAGGCATGCAGCAGAAACAGTACGTCTATGAGACAGCGAGTGGAGAGACTCTATTAGAGATGAATCATTAATTAACCTAACTGCCCTCTTCTGAATGGAATCAAGAAGCCTGAGAGAGGTTTTGGGGGCACCACCCCAGATGTGGGAACAATATTCCATGGCAGGGCAGATTTGTGATTTATACAGAGTGAGCAGCTGTTTGGAAGAAAATTAACGTCAAGAGCAAAAGAGAAAACCAAGTTTTTTAGATGCAGAGGAAGCAATTTTTGTAATGTGCTTGTGCCAAGAGAGATTAGAGGTGAGGGTAATCCCCAAAAGAGATATATCATTTTGCCTAGAAATCGGAGTGTCGCTAAAGATAAGCATAGGAGCAGAAGAATCCGTTTTGCGAGATATAAGACAAGACTGAGTTTTAGAAGGGTTGAAATCAACTAATTTGTCTTTGCCCCATTGGAGAATTACCTGAAGATCGGCATTTAAGGAATTGGTAGCGGATTTTCGAGAAATTGACTGATTGAGCAGGGCAAGGTTTCTCAAAATGGAAAGTGGAATGCAATGTGCTATCATCAGCAAAACTGTGGATAGGATTTCCAGTCAATGGAAGAAGGTCATTAATATACAAGAGGAAAAGAGTGGGGGAAAGAACTGAACCTTGGGGGACACCGGAATTAGTGGAGAAGTTAGAAGACAGAGAGCCATCTACCATCACCCTCAGTGAGCGATCAGAGAGAAAACTGGATAACCGATTACTAAAAATAGTTGGCAAACCATAAGATGGAAGCTTGTTTAGAAGACCTTTAGGCCAAACACGATCAAAAGCCTTTGAGATGTCAACAGCAACTACTTGTGTTTCACCAAACCTTTCCATTGAATTAGTCCATAAATGGGTAACATAAGCCAGAATATCACCAGTGGATCGACACTGACGGAATCTATACTGGTGATCAGACCAACTCTTAAACTACCTAGAAACCTTCCGTCTGATCGTTGATCAGACGGAAGGTTTCTAGGTAGTTTAAGAGTTGGCGATTAATTCATTTCTCCATTACTTTAGAAAGAGTAGAAGTAATTGCAATGGGACGATAATTGGATGGGAGGGATTTGTAACCCTTTTTAGGAACTGGCTGGATATGAGCAAATTTCCAAGTAGAAGGAAAAACACCTTTGGAATAAGAAAGTGAAAAAAGGTGGCAAAGAATAGGAGTAAGTTCAGGAGCACAGGTTTTGAGAACAAGTGGAGAAATACTGTCAGGACCTCGAGCTTTCTTAGCATCAAGATTCGTCAAAATCCTTCTGACATCCTTTTGATGGAAGACCACAGGACGTATTGAATGGAGCGTGTTGGGAATGGTGGGAGGTGTTTTACCAATATCATTAATACATGAGTTGGAAGAAAAATCGGTTGTCACTTCACTTGGCTGAAGTGACAACAGAACCAACTGGTTTGGACAGAGGTGGGAGCAGAGATGGGCAAAAGTTGTGGCCAATAACTTTGGCAAGAGACCAGAATGCTCAGCTACCATTAGGGCAAGAAGCAAGTTGTCTACTCTTAGCCTGTGCAAACTCTAGTTTAGACTGATTAATAACTGCTTTACAATTGTTGGAGCTTTGGTGTAGGCAGAAAATGAAACTGAAGAATTAGAAACAAGCCAATTACGATATGCAACGTTCTTCTCTTGAACAGCCTTAGCACATTTATTGGAAAACCAAGTTTAGATAAAGGACCAGATTTTAAAGTGGAGTGTGGAATAAAGGATTCTGTTCCTGCAAGAATAATTTCACTGACATGATCTGAGCAAACGTTGACATCAGAAGTTTTGAAACAGTAATCTGACCAAGGAAAAGAAGAAAATAAATCTCGTAAGTCATCCTATTTTGCATTCTTGTAATGCCAAACAACACGAGGTTGGGAATGGCCATAAGATAAAGGATCCATTGGAGAAGAGACAATCACCAAGTTGTGATCTGAAGTGCCTAAAGGACCTCTCACTTCGACCGTGTTTCTCGTGAAGTGGACATGCGTATTCCACTGTAAGGCTAGTAATGCGTCAGGTGTTGCAGTACTATTCTTATAAAATGCACATGATACAGCAGCTAAAGCATGGTGATGCAGATATTCGTTTCACATACGCACTTCAGTTTCTGGCACGAATGACAGTGGATATCACTTGGCCATGGAACATCCTTTGGAGTGATGAAACCCACTTCTGCTTAAATGGACAAGTGAATATGCACAACTGTCGCATTTGGGAAACAGAAACCCTCGAGTTATCCAAGAGGTCCCGTTGCATTCCCCAAAAGTAACAGTGTAGTGTGAATTTACGGCCACATTCATGATTGGGCCATATTTTTTTGAACAGGTAACACAGACTGGACCCCGCACCTGTTCCATCACTGGACAACGATATTATGAAATGTTCCTAAATTTCGCAATACCAGAGCTGCAACAATGTGGGTGCCTTCAGGATATCACATTCATGCAAGATGGTGTGCCACCCCACATCCACTGTTGTGCCCAAAGATTGCTAAGGCAACACTTTACAGACGAACTGGTCATCAGCCGTTGTTTTGAGCCATCTTGGCCACCCCGATCACCGGACCCCACCCCACGCGACTTCTAGTTGTAGGGTTTTTTGAAGAACCAGGTGTATCGGGAAGGATGTCAAACTCTGGCAGATCTGAAGGACAGCATTAGACATCATGTGCTGGCTATTCCAGTTGACATGTTATGTTCTGCTGTAGAAAATGCTGTTCTTCGAATGGAAACTGTTGTTGACCAATTGGTCATATTGAACAATTGTAGCTGTTCAAGTGATTTGTATTGCCACAGCGACAAATTTTGTAACTAATTTTTTTTCCCAATAAATGGCAAGGGCATTCTTTATTGTACCTGTTGTCCAAATTTCTCTTCAGTACGAGCCTTAGAACTCGCTCCAGAGCCCTCTACTTAGGGATACTTTAATTTTAACAGCCGTGTATAATTATGTATGCTGACAATTACATATAATTTTCAACATATATAGTTAACAATACTGAACCGAAGAGTTTCTAAGTCATTTGATTGTTACATAAAATATGATGCTAATTGACAAAATACACATCCATTGAACTTTGTGAATAAGAGCCAAAAATATCGACACTTTAAGATTTTTTTTTTTTTTTTCAAAAACAATGTTGATATTAGTATTAGTTATATGGTGCAAGGAAGCCTTAGGCTTCTGTTGCACCAGCCACAAAAAAAAAAAAAAAAAAAAAAATTGACCAAAACAAGCTAAAACATGAGCTTTTTCTGCAAAAAACATGGGTTCTTCACAGAAAAACATGAGATTTTTTTGGAAAAGACAGGAGTTTTGTGTTTAAAAAAAAATGTTTTTTTTTTAAGTCTACAATGTACTAGAAATTAAATTTCCCTGACAACATAACACATTTTATATTAAAATGCAGCATTAGAATTGTTTGCCAGTAAAAGTATGCTTTCAAACATTATACAATGTATAACAGATAATCCAAACAAAAATGTCTGAACTGTCAATTAAACATGAACCAATTATGACTACTTCAAACTTTGCTCTCTTCAGAAATGTCAAGTCAGTTTTTGTTTATAACAATGGCACTGCTATTATCTCACATTCAGCACTGCTATAAGAAATTGTTAAAATGCCAAGCATGACAGGATATTTTACGATATTTCAAGATTCTTAACGTACTTGTCACTTCCCCTACCAAGGACCACTGTACATCAATTCTTTCTTCTTTCATTATTACAAAAGAAATGACAAAACTGATACTGAAAATAATATCTATCTCTTTATCTTCACTGATTTTAAGAAGCACTGGAAACTTCACGGTTTATTTATTTATTTTTGCAAAATAAATTCATTTCAATTTGAATCAAAAAACTTGAATTGCACTATTGGATGACAAACTGGTTCCCTAAATATGATTATATTTAAGTTAAAATTAAATAATATTTAAATTAACACTTCTGAAAACTCAGTTGGCAACTTGTTGTCTATGAATTTTTGGAAACATACTTTGATCTTAGGAATTCAAGTCAGCTGGCTGCCAAACAAAGCCCACAATTTATCAAATTTATTCATAAAATCATATAGCTCATGCTATAAGTATATTAAATATTTCAAGTTGTAACACTTTATTGGATCATATCAGCAAGCAATCACCTTAACAGCACAACATTAGTAGACCTGTACTAATGTTTTTGATTAATGCTTTATGCTTTGCTTGCTAACTTTTTTTGTCTCTTTAAAAAATACTTATGGTAAATTTTACCATAAATGTTGTGGTTTACTACTGATCAGTTCATCATCCATCAACCTGTCTTGTGTTTTCTCTGTGCTCATCTCTCATTGGCCTCTTATAATTTGACAAGAAAGGCAACATTTAATAATTAAGTGACAGGGAGATCTCATATTTCTAAACTCTATCAGCAACACGTTAAAAAGTTATCATCGCATACATTTATTTTTTCTGAATATAAATCTTTAATGATATTAGTTTTTAATAAACCTGAAGTTCTTTAATTAATCTTTATTGCTTTCTAAACTGAGAGAGGGTATCATCCTTAGGCCATATTGTATGCATTGCATTGGAGATAAAAAAATCTGCAGAATAAAGTTTACTTTTACTTTTATGGCTAAGCAAATAATTATATCAAACTATTCTCGGGTACTCATTAACAAAAATAAGAAAAAATTCACAGAATTTTTAAAAAAATTTTACTTTAATGTAGTTTTACTATTTTTTTTGCAAAAAGAAATACACAGAAAAAAAAACTATGTTATTACAAAAAGACAGATACAATACTTTGACAGTGACATGAAGAAAAGGTTAAACTGGGTCAGTTTAACCTTTTCTTCATGTCAAGACAGATTCTATGTCATAAACTTGAAGAGTTGGCAGCTTGTGATAAGAATGCACCGAAGTTAAACACAAAAAAAACAAAAACTTACCTATGGACGGTTTGAGGACTTGCAGTGTTCATAATAATGTAACTCAAAGTTGCCTGTACCATTACATGAGATATTTGCCTAAAAGTATATTTCATATAAACAGTGCACTGTTAAAAGTTACATAAAATAAAAAAAAACACTCATCTTATTATATAATACCTCAGATTATAATACACAGATTCTTTGTATTTTTTTAATGTTTGAGAAGTAAAAGAATACACAATTTAAAACAAATATTATTTAACAAAACAACACAAAGCAATATGGGTATGACTTTAATAACATGTGATGGAGGCTATTTTAATCCCCTCAAACACACTTGTACTGTAAATAGGTTTGTAAAGGACTCTAAATACAAGAGTCCAAATCTTGCTGATATAACTGTTAGAATTCACAATGAACCCAAGTTGGTATCTTATTCTTGCAATTCAACTATATAATGAGGCTTGTGGCAGAGAAGAAAAATGTATGGGATGTATAAAAAGTATCAGGTGACACAGAAACCTATGGCAGATATAAGCTTGTCTGTAATCAAGTCACAAAGGCGGTTAGGCAGGCGAAGGCAGATTACGAAAAATCTTTGGCAAAGGATGCAAAGAAAAACAGCAAAGAGTTCTTTACTTATGTAAACTCTAGAAGGAAAGAGATGAATCAGATTGGACCACTTAACACAGATGGGTTGACTATTGATGATCACACTCAAGTAGCTGATAAACTGAATGAGTATTTTGCATCCAAATTCACACAGGAGGAGTTATTCAATGAGGGGAATGCCAGAAGTTTATCAAACTCTAACATTGAGCTAAGTGATTTTGTAATAACTGAGAGAAAGGTGAAGGAGAAATTGCTGAAGTTAAATATAAGGAAGGCACCTGGGGTAGACAGGATCTATCCAGTTATATTAAAGGAGGCAGCAAAGGAAGTAAGCAAACCCTTAACCATAATTATGAGAACTTCCTTGGACTCAGGGGAGGTGCCCATGGACTGGAGGTGTGCAAATGTATCACCAGTTGGAGTAGCATACTGTCTTTATATCAGGATTAATGTCCAAGTTTGCAGATGATAAAAAGGTTTGCAGGGTTGTTAATGACAATAAAGACAGTATGCTACTCCAACTGGATCTAGACAAGTTGGGCAAATGGGCTGAGAAGTGGCAACTGAAGTTTAACATTGACAAATGCAAAGTACTGCATATGGGTAGCAATAACCCAAGAGAAAAGTACAAGGTGTGTGGTACTACACTCAGGGAAGTGGAAAGTGAAAAAAGACCTGGGGGTAATTGTGCAGCCAAATATGAAATTTGCAGGGCAGTGCAGACAGACTGCTAGGGCAGGTCATAGAGTCTTGTCAATGATATATAGGAATTTTGCTAGCAGGGACAGGGAGGTGATTATCCCGTTGTACAAGGCAATGGTCAGGCCACACCTAGAGTACTGTGTACAGGTCTGGAGGCCTCATTTTAGGAAGGATATAGAGTTGCTAGAACGAGTACAAAGAAGGGCAACAAGATTTGTGAGGGGAACAAATTGATGCTCTTACCAAGAAAGGCTTAAGTTCTGCAAATTGTAGTGCCTGGAGAGTAGGCACCTGCGAGGTGATCTGATTGAGGTGTATAAGGCCTTGAATGGGTTGAGCAAGCTGAATGCTGATGGGTTTCTTCCTTTTGCTCAGATTAAGAACCTGAGGGGACATAGATTCAAATTGAGGAAAGACAGTTGTAGAATAGATGTGCGGAAATTAGCCTGCAGGTGGTTGATTGGTGGAACAGACTTCCGTCTTTTGTTGTAGAAGTTGATAGCCTAAATAAATTTAAGGCTGAGCTGAAGAGGTATTTGGATGAACGGAGGAGTGAAATGGGAGCGGTGTTTTTTTTTTTTTTTTTTGGCTGATGCTGAATAACCTTGCTTTCTTGCATCGTATGCCTCTACTAATACTAATGCTAAAAATACAGAACCAGAAGTATTTTTCAAGAAAGAGATATCAATTTTAAAGGAGTAAAGATTTTTCAAAAGTATTTAGATTCAGTTTTATCACTACTTGCTTATCAGGGAATGAGACTGAGGTTGGCATAGAAGGTAATCTTTGAGATGGTGAATGGTTAACACCTTTCTAGTAACCTTGTTCAGTCACATCATAACCCAGTTTTCTATTAGCCATAGCTTTTTGATTTGAAAGGGTAAGCAGAGTACTAGCTGACAGGTGGTGCCTCCGTAGCCAGGTGGGCAGGAGCAGCGGTGCATAGCACATGCTTCTTGATTAGACCGGGGTTTGAGCCCACGATCCACCAAATACAGAGGATGTGGAAAGGTCAGGGAATGACCACCGCATATCCCTGGAGCAATATGGTCTTAGTTGCTAATGCTCCTAAAAAAAGAAAAAAAACCAAAACTAGCTGACAGTTCCAAAGAGTACAGTGGGGTTTGAGGCATTTAGCAGTACATGATATCCCCAAGTGTAGATCAGTATCATGCACTCTTTCAGTCATGGACTCCTTTTGATTCCTATCTTTACTGGCAGATCTAAATTAAAATGTCATTTTGTTCTATTATTCTCAATAAAAAATTATGATCAACAAATGATGTGTTCTGAAATATTTCTAACCGGTCTTCAAAATTTACCCTACCATGTTTAAAAGTGTGCAAATTTATAAAATAAAATTAAGAATCTGTCTGTCTGTACATATTTTGCTCAATATATAACTGCCTATATCCTGGCTGCACTTCCAGAAATACTAAAGGAAAGTCTCAATGGTATGCCTCTCAGAATTCTGTGATGGATGAGTGTATACCTTTGAAAGTCCACCTATTATGACCCCCCTCCCATCATCTCAGACTTGTCTGCATAACTCTGTAGTTTGTTGTTGTTTGTTATTTGGTTTTTAGGAGCATTAGCAACTAAGGCCATATTGCTCCGGGATATGCGGTGGTCATTCAACAACCTTTCCGCATCCTCCGTATTTGGTGGTGACGGGCTCAAACCCTGGTCTAATCAAGAATCGTGTGCTACGCACTGCTGCTCCTTCCCACCTGGCTACGGGGGCACCAACTCTGTAGTGTGTGGACTACAATTAGCATGCTACTGGCCTATGGCCTAGACTCTAGGCCATGGGCCAGTAGGAATTAACTATCTAGGGCCTAGACAGTTAATTCAAAATGTCTATGGTATCCCAATGATCACATAATTCAGCTCTTTGATTCATTCACTGGCTTCAGATGAGCTGGTACTTTGGTCAGCATGTGAGCTATAGGAAATGAACATCAGTGTATGTTATTAAGAATCATAATGGTCTAGAGCAGCTGCAAGCAGAATCTTTGAAAGCATATCACCCTGCAAAAGCCTTATATATAGTTTCAAAGGTGTGTTACAACTGCTTTTACCTGATTATGAGGATCCTTTCTTTGGAAACTACTAATAGGGTGAACAAGTTTCCTTATATTCAGAAGCTGAACAAGAGAACCAACACTAAAGTTACCAAATACCACTGTGATATATGTAGAAACAATAACTGTATATCTCTATGGCATTTGGTAGCCACAGAGGAACATTATTAAGCTGCTGCTTATTATAGAGGGCCTCCTGAATTCTGCATAAGGTCTGCAGATTAGCATTAGCATTAGTAGAGGCATATGATGCAAGAAACCAAGCTTATACAGCATCGACCCAAAAAAAAAAAAAAACTTCCCATTTCACCCATCCATTTGCTCCAAAAGTTTATCCGCTTCTTCTTTGAATTTATTTAAGCTATCAACTTCCACAACGACAGATGGAAGTTTGTTCCAGCAATTAACTACCCGCTAGCTAAAGTCAAATTTCCACACATCTATTCAACAACTCTCTTTCCTCAATTTCAATTTATGCCCCCTCGGGTTTGTAATCTGAGCAAAGAGGAAGAATCCCATCAGCACTGAGCCTGCTCAATCCATTCAAGGCCTTATACTTCAATCAGGTCACCTTGCAGATGCCTAGTCTCCAGATACTGCAATATGCAGAACTTAAGCCGTTCTTCGTAAGAGCACCCCTTTGTTCCTCTCACCAGTCTTGTTGTCCTTCTCTGTACTAGTTCTAGCAACTCTACATCCTTCCCAAAATGACGTCTCCAGACCTGTATGCAGTACTCAAGGTATGACCTGACCACTGCCTTATACAAGGGGATAATCATCTCCTTATCCCTGCTAGCAAAATCCCTGTATATCATTGACAAGATCCCATTACCTGCTCTGGCAGCCTGCCTGCACTGCTCAGAAAACTAATTTCACATCTGACTGTACAACTACCCACAGGTCTATTTCATTCTCCACTACCTGAGTGTAACACCACACAGTTGGTACATTTCTAAGTGGTTACTTCTACCCATATGCAGTACTTTGCATGCATTTGTCAATGTTCAACTTCAGTTGCCACTTTTTAGCCCATCTGCCCAACTTTTCTAGATCCTGTTGCAGTAGCATACTATCATTAAAAACCCTGCCAACCTTTGTATCATCTGCAAACTTTGACATTAAGACTGATATTCCTTCATCAATATCATTGATAAATACAGAAAACAACACTGGGCCCAATACCGAACCCTGGGGAATTCTAATAATAACATTCATCCATGAAGAGCAGTGTCCACTGATTAACATTCTCAGCCTTTTCCCACTCAACCATCCTTTTATCCATTGTAGCAACTTCCCCTTAATGCCACACTGCTCCAATTTGTGCAGTAGTCTTCCATGCGCAACAGTGTCAAAAGCTTTCCTGAAATCCAAGTATATGATATCAAAATTATTTTTTGCATCCAGTTCCTTTGCTGATGCTGTCGAGGCAGTGTTAGGTGGGTCGGAAAACTGCTAGTTGGGGGGGATACAAGGACTAATAGATCCCACTGGCAGAGGTGGAAGTGATTCTTGCACTGCTTCTATTGAAATGAGCAGAAGTCTGAAAAACAAGATGCAGGATATTTCAGAGACTGCTGGTAGTCATTGCGTTACAAGTAAACACATGGGTTGTGTTAGGGTAGCTAAGAATAGAAACAGGTGCATGTATACCTGCGTGTACACCAATGCTAGGAGTTTGGTAAATAAATTTGATGAATTTGAGGTATTGCTCAAAACATCAAAGGCAGATATTGTTGGGATATCAGAGACGTGGTGTCACACAGATATAAGTAATGCGGAACTGGAATTTGGGGAATACAATGTGTATAGAAAGGATAGACAGGACAGGAGGGGAGGAGGGGTTATGCTATTAATTAAGAAACACATAAAGTCCAAGGAAGTGAAGCCAGTCGACATCGATGGACAGGGCAGTGCCGAATCAGTTTGGTGTGACATAAGCATAGGGAAATCAAAATTGAGAGTAGGAGTGTGCTATAGGCCTAATGACTCTGATGAGTATAATAAGATATTGTACAGGGAAATAGAGTGGGCCAGTAAATCAGAGAGTCTTATAATGGGGGATTTTAATTTCCCAGATATTGACTGGAATTTGTGGGTTGGTCACTCGCACACTAGCAAGGCTTTTGTGGATTTATTGGATGATTGTTTTCTACACCAGCATGTTCGTGAGGCAACAAGAGGGAGCAATACTCTTGATCTGATTATCAGTAGTGACTCTTCATGCATTAAGAACCTGCAGATAAATGAACCACTAGGTGGCAGTGATCACAGTGTGTTGAAGTGGGATTTACTCAAGGAGGTAACTACCATCAGAGGTAAAGGGAAGGGTTTTTGTTTTCGTAAAGGCGACTATGATGGTCTGAGACAGTATTTAAATTCTATACAGTGGGACCAACTGATGATGTTACCAACAGCAAACTCAAAATGGGAAGCATTCAAGGAACTAATCTTGGAGGCTACCAGGCTTTACATACCAACTAAGAAATATTGTTCAAGGTTTAGGCCTAAATGGTTGTCAGATGAACTAATGAGACATGTGGCAGAGAAGAAAAATGCATGGGATACATATAAATTAATGGGTGACATGGAAGCCTATGATAGATATAAGTTGGTCTGTAACCAAGTCACAAAGGAGATTAGGCAGGCAAAGGCAGACTACGAAAAATCCTTGGCAAAGGATGCAAAGAAAAACAGAAAAGAGTTCTTTACATACTTGAACTCGAGAAGGAAAGGGATGAATCAGATTGGTCCACTGGATATTGATGGTTCAACAGTTGAGGATCCTGCTCAGGTGGCTAACAATCTAAACGAGTATTTTGCATCTACATTCACGCATGAGGAGTTATTCAGGAAGGAGAATGATGTAGGTAAAGTAAACATTGGCAGTGAGCTGGATGATTTTGTAATAACTGAGAGGAAAGTGGAGGAGAGATTGTTGAGGATAAACATAAAAAAGGCACCTGGGGTGGATGGGATCTATCCAGTTATATTAAAGGAGGCAGCAAAGGAAGTATGCAAACCCCTAGCCATAATTATGAGAGCTTCTTTGGACTCAGGGGAGGTACCCATAGACTGGAGATGTGCAAATGTAACCCCAATTCACAAAGGAGGATCAAAGGCTGACACAAGTAATTATAGACCTGTTAGTTTAACTTCTGTTCCAGGTAAATTAATGGAGGCACTGGTTAAAGAAGCACTGCAGGATCATCTAGACAAGAATTCAGTTATAGCTCAGACGCAGCATGGTTTTGTTAAGGGCAGGTCTTGCCTGACCAATTTGATTGGATACTATGATGTAGTCACAAAAGAACTGGATGCAGGGAATAACTTTGATATTATATATTTGGATCTTAGAAAGGCTTTTGATACTGTTGCACATGGAAGACTGCTGCACAAATTGGAGCAGTGTGGCATTGGAGGCAAATTGCTGCTATGGATAAGGGGATGGTTGAGTGGCAGAAGACAGAGAGTGGTAATCAATGGACACTGCTCAACGTGGACTAATGTTATTAGTGGAGTTCCTCAAGGTTCAGTGTTGGGTCCGTTGTTGTTTTCGGTGTTTATGAATGATATTGATGATGGGATATCAAGTTTAATGTCCAAGTTTGCAGATGATACAAAGGTTGGCAGGGTCGTCAAGGACACTACTGACGCTATGCTGCTGCAACAGGATCTGGAAAGGTTGAACAGATGGGCTGAGAGGTGGCAAATGAAGTTTAACATTGACAAATGTAAAGTACTGCATATGGGAAACAGTAACCCCAGAGCAACGTATCAACTCTGCGGTACCACACTGACAGTGGTGGAGAATGAAAAGGACCTGGGGGTAATTGTGCAGGGAGATATGAAGTTCTCTGAGCAGTGCAGACGAGCTGCAAGAGTAGCTCATGGTGTCTTGTCAATGATATACAGGAATTTTTCTAGCAGGGATAAGGAGGTGATTATTCCCTTGTATAAGGCAATGGTTAGGCCACATCTTGAGTACTGTATACAGGTCTGGAGGCCTCATTTCAAGAAGGATGTAGAGCTGCTGGAACGGGTACAGAGAAGGGCAACAAGATTAGTAAATGGAACAAAGGGTTGCTCTTACGAAGAAAGGCTTAAGTTTTGCAAATTACAGAGTCTGGAGACTAGGCACCGGCGAGGTGATCTGATAGAGGTGTATAAGGCCTTGAATGGTTTGAGCATGCTCAATGCCAATGGGATTCTTCATCTTTCTCAGAATAATCACCTCAGAGGGCATAAATTCAAATTGAGGAAGGACGGATGTCGGATAGATGTGCGGAAATTTGCCTTTGGCCAGCGGGTGGTTGGTTGGTGGAACCGACTTCCATCACTTGTTGTTGAAGTTGATAGCCTAAACAAATTTAAAGCTCAACTGGACAGGTATTTCGAACGAACGGAGGGGTGAAATGGGAGAGGGTTTTTTTTTTTTTTTTTTTTTTGGGCTGATGCTGAATAAGCTTGCTTTCTTGCATCGTATGCCTCTACTAATGCTAATGCTAACTACATCATAGTATCCTATCAAATTGCTGTTATTTGGTTTTTAGGAGCATTAGCAACTAAGGCCATATTGCTCCGGGATATGCAGTGGTCATTCCCTGACCTTTCCCCATCCTCCGTATTTGGTGGTGACGGGCTTGAACCCCGGTCTAATCAAGAAGCGTGTGCCATGCACTGCTGCTCCTTCCCACCTGGCTACGGAGGCGCCCCTATCAAATTGGTCAACGAAGACTTCCCCTTAACAAACCCATGCTGTGTATGAATTATTACTGCAGTCTTGTCTAGATGATCCTGCAATGCTTCTTTAGACAGTGATTCCATTATTTTCACTGGAACAGAAGTCAAACTAAAAGGTCTGTAGGGTTAACATACCTCTGAGAACTGAGTGGAAATACCCAGGCTTGTATTTAAAGCATAGCATTGACAATAGCTTTTTCCAAAATGGCTCTTTCAAGAATTTTAGGAAAAGAATTAGAGATAGAAACAATTTTTATTTTTTGAAAATCTGACTTGTTGAAGGAGCATGATAAAAAATTACTTTTATTAATCTGAATTTACTTTTTTCATTTCACACATTCATAATAAAGAAGCTATAGACGACCTTAACTAAAACCTAGAATTTTGTCTGACCCAATTGCTGCATTATTACTGATACTAGTAGTAGTAGTTTTTTTGGCTGATGCTGCATAAGCGTAGAGTAGAGTAGAGTTGTGTTTTTAGGAGCATTAGCAACTAAGGCCATATTGCTCCAGGATATGCGGTGGTCATTCCTTAACCTTTCTGCATCCTCCGTATTTGGTGGTGACGGGCTCGAACCCCGGTCTAATCAAGAAGCGTGTGCTACGCACTGCTGCCCCTTCCCACCTGGCTACGGAGGCGCCCTGCATAAGCGTATGAGCTTATGCAGCATCAGCCAAAAAAAAAAAAAAAAAAATCACACCATTCCCTCCAAATGCCTGTCCAGTTCCTCCTTAAATTAATTTAACCTATCAACTTCCACAACGACTGATGCAAGTTTTTTCCAGCAATTAACCACCCGCTCGCTAAAGGCAAATTTCCACATATCTATTCTACATCTGTCTTTTCTTAATTTGAATTTATGCCCCCTTAGGTTCGTAATCTGAACAAGTGGAAGAAGCCTATCAGAATTCAGCGTGCTCAACCCATTCAAGGCCTTATACACCTCAATCAGATCACCGTGCAGGTGCCTAGTCTCCAGCCACTGCAATTTGCAGAACTTAAGCCTCTCTTGGTAAGAGGATCCCTTCATTCCCCTCACCAATCTTGTTGCCCTTCTCTGTACACGCTCAAGCAAATCTACATCCTTCCTAAAATGAAGCCTCAAGACCTGTACACAGTACTCAAGGCATGGCCTGACCATTGCCTTATACAGAGGGACAATCACCTCCTTTTCCCTGTTAGCAAAATTCCTATATATCATTGACAAAACCCCATGACCTGCCCTGGCAGCCTGTCTGCATTGCTCAGAAAACTTCATATCTGACTGCACAATTACTCCCAGGTCTTTTTCATTTTTTACCATCTTAAGTGTAGTGCCACACAGTTGGTACGTTTCTCTGGGGTTACTTCTACCCATATGCAGTACTTTGCATTTGTCAAGGTTAAACTTCAGTTGCCACCTCTTAGCCCATCTGCCCAAATTATCTAGATCTTGTTGCAGTAGCACACTGCCATTACTGTCATTAACAACCCTGCCAACCTTTGTATCATCTGCAAACTTCGACACTAAGCCTGATATATCTTCATCAATATCATTGATAAATATACAAAACAACAGAGGATCCAACACCGAACCCTGTGGGACTCCACTAATAACATTAGTCCACAAAGAGCAGTACCCATTAATTACCACCCTCTGTCTTCTCCCACTCAACCATCCTTTTATCCATTTTAGCAACTTACCCTTAATACCATTCTGCTTCAATTTGTACAATAGTCTTCCATGCACAACAGTGTCAAAAGCTTTCCTGAAATCCAAATATATGATATCAAAATTATTTTTTGCATCCAGTTCCTTTGAAACCACATCATAATATATTATCAAATTTGTCAGACAAGACTTTCCCTTAACAAACCCATGCTGTGTCTGAATTATTGCTGCAGTCTTATCTAAATGATCCTGCAATGCATCTTTAACCAGTGACTCCATTATTTTACCCGGAACAGAAGTTAAACTAACTGGTCTGTAATTACTCGTGTCACCCTTTGATCCCCCTTTGTGAGTTGGGGATACATTTGCACATCTCCAGTCCGTGGGGACCTCCCCTGAGTCCAAGGATGGTCTCATAATTATGGCCAAGGGTTTGCTTAGTTGCTTTGCTGCCTCCTTTAATATAACTGGATAGCTCCCATCCACCCCAGGTGCCTTCCTTATATTTAACTTCAACAATTTCTCCTCCGCTTTGCTCTCAGTTATTACAAAATCATTAAGCACCCTGCTACAATTTGATAACCTTCTGCCATTTTCAAACCTTAATAACTCCTCATGTGTGAATGTAGATGCAAAATACTCATTCAGTTTCTTTGCTATCTGAGCAGGATCATCAACAGTCGAACCATCGATATCAAGTGGACCAATCAGATTCATCCCCTTCCTTTTAGAGTTTTTATAAGTAAAGAAATCCTTGTTGTTTTTCTTAGCATCTTTTGCAAAAGCTTTCTTGTAATCTGCCTTCGCCTGCCTAACCTCCTTTGTGACCTGGTTACAGACTAGCTTATATCTGCCATAGGCTTCTGAGTCTCTTGATAATTTATATGCATCCCATGCATTTTTCTTCTCTGTCAACTCATGACAGAGAAGAAAAATTCCCACTTAGAACTTACTGTTGGTAACATCATCAGTTGATCCTACTGATGGTGAAAGGTTGCTTACTAAGTTTAAGGGTCAGAAGGAGTTGCTTCCTAGTACTGTTGCAGTAGGAAATTACCTTTAGATAGCTCTGCTGATACTGGAAGTTGGCAGATGGTGCACCAATATGTGAAAAATCCAATCAGTGTCCTTATGCAGTTGCAATTTATTGAAATTTTTTTAGTAGCATACTATCATTAACAGAAAACTTCATAGCCACTGAACTACTCATTCTTGATGTATTCACTTTCTGTCCCTAATGAAGATTGGCATATCTTTTTTCAACTTGATGAAATTGTTTCTGAAAAAAGAAGCCATATAACTTTTAATACAGATCTATTATTCTTTTAGAATGCAGAGGAAGAATGGTATAAGTAATGTTATTAAATAATGCAGGTCTCGAAACCCAAGGGCTAATTTTTTTTTTTTTTTTTTTTTTTATGAAAACCCCAAACAGGAGAGATATTATAACCTATAGTACTTAGTACCATGCATGGGTTGGCGGTTGCGAAGAAGGAAGAATATATTTGTTGACATTAGACTTGAACTTCAGTAGACTGTAATTTTCAGGAAATACGTATGAAGGAAGGTTGTTCCAGAAAACGGCAGTTGAATGAATATGTTGTTGTTGTTGTTTTGGTTTTTAGGAGCATTAGCAACTAAGGCCATATTGCTCCGGGAATATGCGGTGGTCATTCCCTTGACCTTTCCGCATCCTCCGTATTTGGTGGTGACGGGCTCGAACCCCGGTCTAATCAAGAAGCGTGTGCTACGCACTGCTGCTCCTTCCCACCTGGCTACGGAGACGCCTTTGAATGAATAAATGAGGAAAATGAAAAATTGATTCTATGAGTTTGAAGTTGGACAGTAAATGGATGTTGGCAGCACGTGTTCGGACTGTTTTGAAAGAGAGAGCGGGAATTATAGAAGCCAATTCAATTAGTGCTCATCTCAGTTGCCCAATAATTTGGGCAACTGAGACGAGCAGTAGTTGAACCAAACAATAATTGAGATTCTGTCAGAAAAAGTACATGGGGTTTGGCAGACTGCAAGTGGAAATGGACATCGTTGAGATTAGAACTGAGACCACGTATATTTGTGAAATGAACTAGGAAGTGCTTGGGAGGTTTAGATCTTTTCGCAGATAAGCTTGCTCTATTAGTTTGACAATTCATGGTGTATTCAATAGTAAGAAAAAGTGGGTGGGACATGCTGTATGAAGTAATTAAATTTTTGGATATGGCGTAGACGTGGTAAGAATATACCCAGATCCTTGACATAATGTGGCCTTGACAATGCTCCCTGCATACACACTACTCGGACTCTCTCCAGTCACTATTTGGCAGAGTAGAGGTAGCAAGATTATATACTCTAGCTGATCCGGAAGCCTCCTAGAGAGTTACCAATAGGTTCAGTCTGGTGTACTAACTAGTGGCCGGACTGCGAACACCAGTTTAGAGCTGTAACCTTGAAATGTAAGGAAAATTGGATCTTGCCATGATGTCCATCATAATGTCAAAAATCATCAGTCATACTACATGATGGAAGAGATGGGGGAAGGGTTGACCAGAACTATGTACATCATTATAAAATCCCATAAATCACATTTAAGTTATTTGCTTTTGTTCACATGCCCTAAAACTACTTTAGTTGTCGTTCAATTATACAGTATCAGTTACCAAAAATTATTACATTTCAGACTAATGTTTTTGTTAAAAAAACTTTCAAAAATATGCATGATTAACACAGGTAAAAAGACCAAAAATTATTAATTAATACTATATAAACAACTTCTCCTTACTTACTTCAGGCCTAGTGGCCTATTACAGCTCACATCATCTTGTTCAAGGTCTCTCTATTGATCTCAAACCTCCTGGATCATATTCTTTTCTCATCCAATCTTTCTACTTCATTCAATAGGCTCTAATGTAATCAAAATTAGGCTTCTTTCTGTTCTTGCATTATATCTCAGTTTCTTTTTTTACCCTAGAAGAGTATACCAACAGTCCTTTTCATATATCGCCTTTCTGATAATGTCAGTCTTCTTTCATTTCATTTTCTTGTAGTCCATCCCTCACTTCCATATAATATTTGCATATAATATTGCATATTCCATATAATAATATGAGGCTTACTAGTTTTATATACTTTTATTATAATATATCTTTGCACTAATGAAAGTTTCAATACTTGATTTATTATTTTTAAAGCTCGCTCTCTATTAAAATTTACTATCATATAATCTATATATATATTTTTTGTCCTGATATTTTAAATGATAGCCCAGGTATTCAAAACGATATACTGCATTTTGTTTTACCACTCTAGAATTTTACTTTCTGAGCAAACTTTTACTTTCAGTCATCTCATTTCTTTTTAAAAGCCATGACTTGATATTTGAAAACACAGCAGGGTTTCAGTTTCTGAGATACACAAATCAGCAAGTCTGGCACCAACTACTACACCATGCTCACTCAAAATTTCATCTTGCTTGCCTATTCTCACAGTGAATTGCACACATACAGCGTCTCTGGGCATGTGGTAATATTATATGTCCCCCTTGATTGACATTACTTGATATGAAAGTCATGCTGTTATTGAAAGAGTACTCCATTTCATGTAAAGGATAGGTACACCCAATAAAATGGCCACTCGGTGTACATTTAAATAGCAAAGTGAAAGTTGTAAATCGTTTTTTGACTTGGCAACTTAAAACCTGATCATCCACAAACAATAAATTATCCATATTTACTCCTTTACCTAATAGTATGGTACCAAGAACTGTCATTTTCCAGTGCTTTATTAACAATTTACATACAGGGTCGGTTATATGTCAGTTTAGCAAGAAAAGATGCAATATAAATTGAGAAGTAAATTACCAAAAACAATTTGAAAAATTCATGTAAATGTCAAATAAATAACATCATATAAATGTAATATTAATATTAATAAAGTAATATAGGAATAAAGTTGACTTTGATATTTAAATTCTACCAATTATTTCTTGATAAACTGACATAATCCACTCCATATATTATGAGTAATAATGGAGGAAGGCTACAGTCTTGCTCCACTATTAATAGGCTTCAAATATGAAATTTCAATTTCAAACTGAATTCATTTTAATAGTAACATTTTTTTATTGCAGTCCACATATCATATGTTGCAGTAATTAGTTGATTGGATATGCTTTCCTTCACTTAAATTTCCATAAATTTATTTCTATTTATACAATCAAAAGCTTTTGTTTAATCTATAAATGTCACATGTTTCTATATTATGCTCCGTGTGTTTTTATATTAATATTCTTAAGGAAAATTAAGCATCTGCATACATCTTCCCTTTTCAAAACCATTCTGTTTCTATACATTATTTTTTTTTACATATTTTACACAACTGAGTTTAAAAGATTTATACCCCTTATGCCTTTTCTGATGTTCTGATGGAATCCTTATTCCTTCTTAGATTTCACACACAACAGAATATAAATTTAAGTTGGAAAAGAATGGTGGCTGGATAAATGAGTAAAAATTTGCTTTCAGCCAGAGAGATTATTGGAACAAATGTCCATTTGATGTTACTAGCATTAGCATTAGTGGAAGCATATGATGCAAGGAAAGTAAACTTATGCAGCATCAGCCAAAAAGAAACCTTCCATTTCATTCCTCCATTCGTTCCAAATGCTTGTCCAGCTCAGCCTTAAATTTATTTAGGCTATCAACTTTCACAACAGAAGACGGAAGTCGGTTCCACCAATAAACCACCCGCTGGTTAAAGGCAAATTTCCGCACATCTATTCTACAACTGTCTTTCCTCAATTTGAATCTATGCCCCTCGGGTTCTTAATTTGAGCAAGAAAAAAAATCCCATCAGCATTCCACTTGCTCCACCCATTCAAGGCCTTATACACCTCAATCAGATCACCTCGCAGATGCCTACTCTCCAGGCACTGCAATTTGCAAAACTTGTGCTTTCATGGAAAGAGCACCCCTTCGTTCCCCTCACCAATCTTGTTGCCCTTCTTTGTACTCGTTCTAGCAACTCTACATCTTTCCTAAATGAGGCCTCCAGACATGCACACAGTACTCTAGGTGTGGCCTGACCATTGCCTTCTACAATGAGATAACCACCTCCCTGTCCCTGCTAGCAAAATTCCTATATATCACTAACAAGACTCCATGACCTGCCCTGGCAGCCCAGGGCAGGTCATGGTTGTTTACTGTCATTAACAACCCTGCAAACTTGTATCATCTGCAAACTTGGACATTAATCCTGATATACCTTCATCAATATCATTGATGAATACACAAAACAACAATGGACCCAGCACTGAACCCTGGGGAACTCCACTCATAACATTTGTCCATGAAGAGCAGTATCCATTGATCACCACTCTCTGTCGTCTCCCACTCAACCATCCCTTTATCCATTGTAGCAACTTACCCTTAATGCCATACCTCTCCAATTTGTACAGCAGTCTTCCGTGTGCAACAGTATCAAAAAATTTCCTGAAATCCAACTATATGGATTTCATATAATCAAAATTATTTTTGACATTCAGTTCCTTTGTGACCACATCATAGTATCCAATCAAATTGGTCAGACAAGACCTCCCTTTAACAAACCTATGCTGTGTCTTAACTATTACTGCAGTCTTGTCTAGATGATATCCTGCAATGCTTCTTTAACCAGTGACTATTATTTTCCCCGGAACACAAA